>NW_022437156.1:518344-572414 GCF_009761245.1 Sapajus apella
GTCAAGACCCCTGAAACAGTTGTCCCCATAGCCTCTGAGCTCCAGGCTTCTGCCTCCGCAGACCAGCCTGTCACCCCTGAGCCCCCATCTCGAACCAGTAGGGGCAGGACAAACAGGTCCTCTGTCAAGACCCCTGAATCAGTTGTACCCACAGCCCCTGAGCTCCAGCTTTCCATCTCCACAGACCAGCCTGTCACCCCTGAGCCCACATCTCTGACCCCTAGGGGCAGGACAAATAGGTTCTCTGTTAAGACCCCTGAATATGTACCCACAGCCCCTGAGCTCCAGGTTTCCACCTCCACAGATCAGCCTGTCACCCCTAAGCCTACATCTCGGACCACTAGGGGCAGGACAAATAGGTCCTCTGCCAAGACCCCTGAATCAGTTGTCCCTATAGCCCCTGAACTCCAACCTTCCACCTCCAGAAACCAGCTTGTCACTCCTGAGCCCACATCTGGGGCCACTAGTGGCAGGATAAATGGGTCTTCTGTCAGGACCCCTGAACCAGGTGTCCCCACAGCCCCTAAGCCCCTTCCTACAACCTCCATAGACCAGCCTGTCACCCCTAAGCCCACATCTAGAGCCACTAGAGGAAGGGTAAATAGGTCCTCTGTCAAGACTCCCAAACCAGTTGAACCAGCAGCCTTTAATCTTGAGCCTCTTATCCCCACAGACCAGCCAGTCACCCCTGAGGCCATAGCTCAGGGTGGTCAGAGCAAAACACTGAGGTCTTCCATAGTAAGTGCTGTGTCAGTTCCTACCACCCCTGAATTCCAGTCTCCTGTTACCACAGACCATCCTATTTCCCCTGAGCCTATTCCTCAAGCCAGTTGCAGCAAGAGGCAGAGAGTCATTGGGAATCCTGGCTCCCTCAAAGCTCCCATTGACCATAAGCCTTGCTCTGCACCCCTGGAACCTAAATCCCGGGCCTCAAGGAACCAAAGATGGGGAGCAGTTAGAGAAGCTGAATCCCTTACAGCCATTCCTGAGCCTGCCTCTCCCCAGCTTCTTGAGGCACCAACTCATGCCTCCCAGATCCAAAAGGCGGAAGCAGTAGGTGGATCTAGGTTTACCCCAGAGCCCCAGCCTAAGGCCTCTCAAAGCCGCAAGAGGCCTTTTGCTACTATGGATTCACTGCCACTTCAAAAACAGCCCCAAAGAGAAGTCTCCCAGAAGACAGTGTTTCTCAAGGAAGAGTTAAAAGATACTACAGAGAGACCAGGGAAAGAAGAGGTGAGGAGAGGGCTGGGACCACAAAGCTGGGAAAAAGGGCTTCAGGGCTCCGAAACTCCCACTAAGATTTTTCTCCATCTCAGGACGCCATGACTCCAAAACCAGGCAAGAGAAAGAGAGACCAGGCAGAGGAGGAGCCCAACAGAATACAGAACCGCAGCCTCCGACGGACCAAACTTACCCAGGAATCAACAGCCCCCAAAGTAAGAGACACGGGCATGGGACTTTGTGGGAGACAGAGATGAGGGGAGGATGCAGGGAGACCTAGGGGATTGTAGAGATGGGTGCTGATGGCGTGGGTTGCTGTGACCACCTCAGGCCAACCCTTCCACAGGTGCTCTTCACAGGAGTGGTGGATGCCCAGGGAGAGCGGGCCGTGCTGGCACTGGGGGGAAGTCTGGCTGGTTCAGCGGCAGAGGCTTCTCACCTGGTCACTGATCGCATCCGCCGGACAGTCAAGTTCCTGTGTGCCCTGGGGCGGGGAATCCCCATTCTCTCCCTGGACTGGCTACATCAGGTAAGAGGCCAAGAGATGATGACAGACCAATGTAGTGACAAGACTGCTCATGTAGCACCCTAGAAAGTGGTAGTGGGGAAGAGGAGTTACAGGAAGACAGGGGCATTAGTGAGGCAGAAGCCTGAATTTATTTAAAAGACATTTTGTGAGCTCTCTGTAAATGCTAGGCAGCAGAGCTGGGTGAGGGGCTGGGCTGAGTTTTGATGCTGACTGCTGCCATCCTTAGTCCCACAAGGCTGGTTGCTTCTTACCCCCGGATGAATATGTGGTGACTGACCCTGAGCAAGAGAAGAACTTTGGCTTTAGCCTTCAAGATGCCCTGAGCCGGGCTCGGGAGCGAAGGCTGCTGGAGGTGAGAGGCTATCTTTTGACCGGTGCTTCAACCCTCCCTCCAGTGCTTCCCAAGAAACATCCACTGCCTCCACCATTTCTTTCTCTTAGGGCTATGAGATCCATGTGACCCCTGGAGTCCAGCCACCACCACCTCAGATGGGAGAGATCATCAGCTGCTGTGGAGGCACTGTCCTACCCAGCATGCCTCGGTCCTATAAGGTATGGTTAAGATGCTCTGAGTCTGGGTGAGGTGGCAGTGGCAGTTAAAGAGGTGGCTGGAATGGCAAAGGTTGGGGGGGAAATGGAAGTACAGAAAGGAATATAGAGTAGAGAGAGGGTGGGGAAAGACCTATGGTATAGAAAGGGATAGGAATGAGGAGAGAGATCTGCTGATACCCTCATATAACAATCATCAATCAGCAGCTTAGTTTAGATTACGCTACATTTGTTCCATCTATCCCTTTTTTCCTTTGATTTTCTTTGCTGAAGTATTTTATTTCTTTTTTTATTTTTTTATCATTTTTTTTTGCTGAAGTATTTTAACTCAAACTGCCAATATTATTTCTTCCTACATACTTAAGTATACATCTTTAAGAAATGTGTACATTTTATTTCATAATCACAGTGACATTATTGATCCAAAACAAAATTAACAACAGTTTATTGGTTATTTGCTCACACTCCATTAATAAAATGTCTCCCGTTGCCTGAAAAATGTCTCTATACAGTTGTTCAAATCAGGATTCAAATAAGGTCCACATACTGCCACATCTATTACCCTCTGAATTCTCTTTACTCTAGAGCATTCCTTAACTCACCCAGCCTTTTTTATGCCATCAATTTCCTGCAGAAACTAGGTCACTTGTCCTTTAGAATGTTCCTCAGTCTGGATTTTTGGATTTGCCTACTTGTATCATTTATCTTGTTCCTCTGTGTTCCATATTCCTGGAAATTGTAGATAATTGTAAAAGCTTGAATAAATTCATTTCATCTTTCTAGCAAGAGTCTTTCTTTCTCTTTCTTTCTTTTCTTTTTTTTCTTTTCTTCTCTTTTTTCTTTTCTTCTCTTTTTTCTTTCTTCTTTTCTTTCTTCCTTCCTTCCTTCCTTCCTTTCTTTCTTTCTTTCCTCTTTCTTTCTTTCTTTCTTTCTTTCTTTCTTTCTTTCTTTCTTTCTTTTTTCTCTCTTGTTACCCAGGCTGGAGTGCAATGGCGCAATCTCGGCTCACCGCAACATCCGCCTCCTGGGTGCAGGCAATTCTCCTGCCTCAGCCTCCTGAGCACCTGAGATTACAGGCACGCGCCACCATGCCCAGCTAATTTTTTGTATTTTTAGTAGAGACGGGGTTTCACCATGTTGACCAGGATGGTCTCTATCTCTTGACCTCGTGATCCACCCGCCTCGGCCTCCCAAAGTGCTGGGATTACAGGCTTGAGCCACCGCGCCCGGCTCTTTCTTTCTTTTTCTTTTCTTTCTTTCTTTCTTCTTTACTCTTTTCTTTCTTTCCTTTTTTTTTTTGAGACTGAGTCTCGCTCTGTTGCCAGGTTGGGAGTACAGTGTTGCTATCTCTGCTCACTGCAACCTTCCCCTCCTGGATTCAAGCAATTCTCCTGCCTCAGCCTCCAAAGTAGCTGAGACTACAAGCATGCGCCACCACACCCAGCTAATTTTTGTATTTTTAGTAGCGACGGGGTTTCGCCATGTTGGCCAGGATGGTCTCGATCTCTTGACCTCATGATCCACCCACCTCGACCTCCCAAAGTGCTGGGATTACAGGCATGAGCCACCATGCCCAGCCTCTAGCAAGAATATTTTATAGCCAGTATGCAGTATGCTTCATGTGGCTTCATATTAGGAGGTACTATTTTGGTGATACTAAGACTTGTTAGTGGGTCCGGAACCCATTTCTAGGATTCTTTTTCACCCCTAATTTTGTTTTTGCTCTGTCTTCCCCAGCCTCAGAGAGTTGTGATCACATGCCCCCAGGACTTCCCTCGATGCTCTGTTCCACGAAGGGTTGGGCTGCCCCTCCTCTCACCTGAGTTCCTGCTGACTGGAGTGCTGAAGCAGGAAGCCAAGCCAGAGGCCTTTGTCCTTTCCCCTTTGGAGATGTCATCCACCTGAAACCTCCACTACCCTTTTCCCTCCACTAAATAAAATATTAGAAGATATTTGGAAGAAAGAACTTAGGGCATTAGAAAGGATTGGGGTATATTGATATGACTTGTCCTGGAACATGGGTGGGATCAGAAATCTTTATGAATAAATGAAAAGATAAGACAATTGGGACCACAGAGTTTTTTGTTTTTTGTTTTTTTATTGGCCATTTTATTTTATCTCTACTTGTATTTTTTTATTTGTATAGATTTAGGGGCTACAAGAGCAGATTTCTTGCATGCATTTATTAAACGGCCATTTTAAAATTAGCTATTTTCATGCTCAGATGTCCTAAGTGGCAGCTATCTTTAGTCAGACTGTTTTTGCTTGTTGGTATTCACAGCGTCCTACTTCCTATTTGGAAACCATCTCTATTGTTTTCTTACTGGGATTCTTACTTTGGGGTCAGGAACTTGAAGGGATGCTTAGAGTAAGTAGATATGAAGGTCCAGTTATAGAGTGCTACTAAAGCATTTTCCTCTCTGCCGGCCTCTGGGAGGATCTTTAGCTTTGACTTTGGGCAAGTCTCTGTACTTTTCTGGCCTGCTTTTCCAGGACTTATAAAATTAGAGCTTAGGCTTGACCTCTATGATAAATAAATATTCACTCTGTGCCTTATGGTGTAGTGCAGTTTTTTAAAATGTCTAGGTCTCAAGACAAAAAGTCAGGGGCTTATATTTAATTCATCATTATCTTCTATTTAGGGCAAATTATATAGCATTTCTTAAATTTTTTTTTTCTTGAGACAGTATCTCAACTCTGTCACCCAGGCTGGAGTGCAGTGGCGCTGTCTCAGCTCATTGCAACATCTACCTCCTGGGTTCAAGCAATATTCCCACCTCAGCCTCCCAAGTAGCTGGGACTATAGGCAGCCACCACCATGCCCAGCTAATTTTTAATATTTTTTCTTTTTTTTGTATTGTTTGGTAGAGACGGAGTTTCACCAGATTGGCCAGGCTGGTCTCAAACTCCTGACCTCAAGTGACCCACCCACCTCAGACTCCCAAAGTGCTGGGATTACAGTCTTGAGCCAACGTACCCAGCCAAACTGGGATGTGGAGAAATTAGAATCCTTACACATTGCTGGTAGGAATGTAAAATGGTTCAGCCTCTGTGGTAAACAGTTTGATGGTTCCTCAAAAAGTTAAACATATGGCCAGGCACAGTGGCTTACACATATAATCCCAGCACTTTGGGAGGCCAAGGTGGGCAGGCCGCTTGAGCTCAGGAGTTCAAGACCAGCCTGGGCAACATGGCAAAACTTTGTCTCTACCAGAAATACAAAAATTGGCCAGGCATGGTGGCACATGTCTATGGTCCCAGCTACTTGGGAGGCTGAGAGGAAAATCGATTGAGTCCAGGAGGTCAAGGCTGCAGTGAGCTGAGATCGAGCCGCTGCACTTCAGCCTGGGCAACAGAGTGAGACCTTGTCTCAAAAATAAAAAAAGCTGGTCGTGGTGACTCATGCCTGTAATCCCAGGATTTCGGGAGGCCAAGGTGGACAGATCACCTGAGGTCAGGAGTCTCAGACCAGCCTGGCCAATGTGGTGAAACCCCGTCTCTACTAAAACTACAAAAATTAGCTGGGTGTGGTGGCGTGTGCTTGCAATCCCAGCTATTTGGGTGACTGAGGCAGGAGAATCTCTGGAACCCGGAAGGTGGAGCTTGCAATGAGCCAAGATTTCGCCACTGCACTCCAGCCTGGGCGACAGGGCAAGACTCAGTCTCAAAAAAAAAAAAAAAAGCCTCTTTTCTGGCTGGAACCATTTAGGGTGTTGTAGAAAAGAAAAAGAAGGTTCCTGCTAGGCCAGAAACCTTTAAAATGCAAAGGAATTTCACAGAGCTGAAGATCAATGGCCTGAGAAAGAAGTTTGCCCAAAAGATGCTTCATAAAGCAAGAACGCTTATCTATGAAAAAGCAGAGCACTATCACAAGGAATATAGGCAGATGGACAGAACTGAAATTAGCGTGGCAAGGATGGCTAGAAAAGCTGGCAACTTCTATGTACCTGCAAAACCCAAAGTGATGTTTGTCATCAGGATCAGAGGTATCAATACTGAGCCCAAAGGTCTGAAAGCTGTTGCAGCTTCTTTGCCTTTGTCAAATCTTCAGTGGAGGCCGGGCGCGGTGGCTCAAGCCTGTAATCCCAGCACTTTGGGAGGCCGAGGTGGGTGGATCACGAGGTCAACAGATCGAGACCTGGTCAACACGGTGAAACCCCGTCTCTACTAAAAATACAAAAAATTAGCTGGGCATGGTGGTGCGTGCCTGTAATCCCAGCCGCTCAGGAGGCTGAGGCAGGAGAATTGCCTGAACCTGGGAGGCAGAGGTTGCGGTGGACCGAGATCGAGCCATTGCACCCCAGCCTGGGCAAAAAGAGTGAAACTCCATCTCAAAAAAAATGAAAAAAATAGAAAAAAGTCTTTAGTGGAACCTTTGTGAAGCTTAACAAGGCTTCAATTAACATGCTGAGGATTGCAGAACGATATATTGCATGGGGGTACCCAAATCTGAAGTCAGTAAATGAACTAATCTACCAGTGTGGTTATGGCAAAATCAGTAAGAAGCAAATTGCTTTGACAGATAACACTTTGATTGCTCGATCTCTTGGTAAATATGGCATCACCTGCATGGAGGATCTGATTCATGAGATCTATACTGTAGGAAAATGCCTCAAAGAAGCAAATAACTTCTTGTGGTCCTTCAAATTATCCTTTCCACAAGGTGGAATGAAGAAAAAGACCATCCATTTTGTGGAAAGTGGAGATGCTGGCAACAGGGAGGACCAGATCAACAGGCTTATTACAAGAATGAACTAAGGGGTCTACCATGATTGTTTTTCTAATCTAGTCATTTAAACAATACCTGCTGTTAGCCAGGCGTGGTGGCTCATGCCTGTAATCCCAGCACTGGTAGGCTGAGGTGGGTGGATCACCTGAGGTCAGGAGTTCGAAACCAACTTGACCAACATGGAGAAACCCTGTCTTTACTAAAAATATTTAAAAAATTACCCAGGCCTGGTGGTAGATGCTTGCAATACCAGCTTACTTGGAAGACTGAGGCAGGAGAATTGCTTGAACTTGGGAGGCAGAGGTTGCGGTGGACCGAGATCGAGCCATTGCACCCCAGCCTGGGCAACAAGAGTGAAACTCCATCTCAAAATAAATAAAGTGGTTAGGCAGGGCATGGTGGCACACTGGGAGGTTGAGGCAGCAGAATCACTTGAGCCAATGAGTTTGAGAACAACCTGGGCATCATAGTGAGATCCCATCACTACAAAAAATTTTTAAAAGCTGGCCGGGCAGCTGGGCATGGTGGTGCGTGCCTGTAATCCCAGCTACTCAGGAGGCTGAGGCAGGAGAATTGCCTGAACCCAGGAGGTGGAGGTTGCGGTAAGCCGAGATCACGCCATTGCACTCCAGCCTGGGTAACATGAGTGAAACTCCGTCTCAAAAAAAAAAAAAGCTGGCCGGGCGCGGTGGCTCACGCCTATAATCCTAGCACTTTGGGAGGCCAAGGCGGGTGGATCACGAGGTCAAGAAATCGAGACCATCCTGGTCAACAAGGTGAAACCTCGTCTCTACTAAAAAAATACAAAAAATTAGCTGGGCATGATGGTGCGTGCCTGTAGTCCCAGCGACTCGGGAGGCTGAGGCAGGAGAATTGCCTGAACCCAGGAGGCGGAGGTTGCAGTGAGCCGAGATCGCGCCATTGCACTCCAGTCTGGGCAACAACAGCGAAACTCGGTCTCAAAAAAAACAAAAAAAAATTTTTAAAAGCTGAATGTGGGCACGTGCCTGTAGTCCCAACTACTCTGGAGGCTGAGGCAAGAGGATCGTTTGAACCCAGAAGTTTGAGGTTGCAGTGAGCCATGATCATACCACTGCACTCCAGCATGGATGACAGAGTGGGACCCCAACTAAAAAAAAAAAAAGGTTAGTTTTATGTTGTATGAATTTCAATTTTTAAAAAAGAGTTGATTAGTTTTGTGCCATTTTCTGCATGTAAGTAATACTTAAGTTTAGAACATTTTGGTGTAGTAGAAATAGCATGAGATTTACCAAGCACGGTGCTGGCTTTTAAACATATCTAATCTCATAACATACATTAAGCACAGCCATTGTGGGAGTGGCAGACAGTCGGACCCAGGTAAATATTAGTCCCCTTGCACAACTCAAAGCTTTCATATTCTGTGAAATTGTCCATGTCCCTCATTTCTTTTTCTTTCCTTTTTTTTTAAAAAAAAAAAAAGGAAAGAAAAAGCCTTTCACCCAGGCTGGGGTGTAGTGGTATGATCTCAGCTCACTGCAATCTCTGCCTCCTGGGTTCAAGTAATTCTCTTGCCTCAGCCTCCCAAGTAGCCAGGATTACAGGCATCCCCTACCACCAGCTAATTTTTTGTATTTTTAGTAGAGATGAAGTTTCACCATGTTGTCCAGGCTGGTCTCCAACTCCTGACATAAGATGATCCACCCACCTTGGCCTCCCAAAGTGTTGGGATTACAGGCATGAGCCACTGCATCCAGCAAGAGGCCTGATTTCTTACCGTACCTGGTGTCTGTAGAGCACCATGTAGCACTCAGCTACACTCCCTCTTCATGAGGAGTACTATTTAAGTGCCTCAGTTTAAACAAAAAAAAAAAAAAAAAAAAAAAGAAACAGGGTTTCATCATGTTGGCCAGTCTGATCTCGAACTCCCGGCCTAAAGTGATCCACCCAGCTCAGCCTCCCAAAGTGCTGGGATTACAGGATTACAGGTGTGAGCCACCGTGTCTGGCCTCTTACACTTCCAATGAACTCCACAGCTTGTAGCACATTGCTTTGCGTGGTAAGTGCCTCTATTCACAGTCATAGCAGGAAATGAATAGCACAGTCAAATTAGGATACTTTGTGGGACATTTTAATAAAGTGATAATTACAAATAAGTAGGCTGAGTGTAGGGAAATCAGAAAGAATAGTGTAGTGCCTTAATACCCACAGCTCTGTTGTGACCACCTCCAAGCTCAAAAAGATGAGGAAGGAGCAGTGGTGTAGAGAGGACGTCCTCAATAAAAACTGTGACTTTTTTTCTTTTTTCTTTTCTTTTTCTTTCTTTTTTTTTTTTTTGAGATGAAGTCTTGCTCTGTCGCCCAGGCTAGAGTACAGTGGCGCGATCTCGGCTTACTGCAACCTCTGCCACTTGGATTCAAGTGATTCTCCTACCTCAGCCTCCAGAGTAGCTAAGATTACAGGCGCCCGCCACCACGCCCAGCTAATTTTTTTGTATTTTTAGTAGAGACGGGGTTTCACCGTGTTAGCCAGGATGGTCTCGATTTCCTGACCTTGTCATCCGCCCGCCTCAGCCTCCCGAAGTGCTGAGATTACAGGCGTGAGCCACCGCGCCCGGCCAAAACTGTGACTTTCATTGATGCGGTCCATTTGGGACAACTTCCTGAAGCAGAAAGCAGAGTGGAGAGTGGATTTAAGGGAAAACATAAGATGTCTGGTACAGCATACAACAGCATTGATTCAGAGGAGGGTAGGAGTACTGAACCCAGGAGAGGGAGGAGAAGGAATGTCAAGCTTTCGGGAGGCTGCTCAGCAATGTTCCGGTCCCTTAGCCTGCATGATTAGCCGCTTCCTAACTCTCAGGCAATTTTCATCTCTCTGGACCTATTTCTTCTATCTATAAATTGATGGAATTAGTCTAATGATATCTAAGGTCCCTACTATGTGCACAGCTAGTGTGACAAGGTCCTTAGCTGCATGATCTTTAATTCTGACAAATGTTACTATCACAAATATTTTAACATTTTTACTCTTGTGGTTACAAATCAACAATCTCTGGCACTATGACAACAAACCTTTCAGTATTTACAGAGAAGTTACTTGCCCTTCTTAGAAACTAGCCAGTCAACAACTCAACTTCATAATAAGTTACAGAATAAGCATTAATTTATTTTGTTGTAAAATAGTCACTTTTCATTTTAGATGGGAAAACTAGACGAGCTGAGATTCAATCCATGTGAGCGGCTGCAGAGCCACTACCCTTAACAGCTCTCTGTCTCTAACACAGACGGGATTCTAACATTCCCTTCTGTGATGGAGACACCGCAGGCTGGGACACGAATCCCGGCACCGGTCCGCCGCTGGGTGTGAGAGGCGGAGCCCCGCGGGCCGGAAGTCGGGCAGCGAGCGGTGTGCAGGGGCCCCGCCCTCCTGGGCTGGGTTCTGTGCGGGGGGCGGGGCGGGGGCGGGGTCTGTGGTAGCGGGAATCCCGACCCCGCCCCTTTCCCCACCCCTCCATTTCTCGCCATGGCCCCGGCACTGCTCCTGGTCCCTGCCGCCCTCGCCTCTTTCATCCTGGCCTTTGGCACCGGAGTGGAGTTCGTGCGCTTTACCTCCCTTCAGCCACTTCTTGGAGGGATCCCGGAGTCTGGTGGTCCGGGTGAGCGGGAGGGATCGAGTATGAACTGGGAGTAGGAAGGTGGAGCCGCTGCTGTAGAGAGATCGAGGGCGGGGCTTGGAAACAAATGACAGGGGAGAGGGAATTTGAACGAAGAAAGCGATCGAGAAGCTACTAGGGAGGGAGACCTGAGGACTAAATTAGGAACTCAAGGATTAGAGGCTTGGAGAGGAGGGAGTGTGAGGATTGAGGGAGCCGGAGAGGGCGATAACCGGAGTATTGTAAGTAAAGTGTTTTGTAGAGAGGACAGTTGAGAAAAGAGTGTTAAAAAGAAGCGGCATTTGGAGAACCAAAATAAAAGGGGCAATCCAGCGGTGACCTCTCCAGCCATGCTTTTTGCAACTGCCCAACATGCGTTGTTCGTTCTATGAATCCTCTTCCCCAGGTTTGCAGGAGGCATAGGGAAGAGGGCAGAAACTAGGAATGGAAAAGTGAGATGTGCACAGCATAGACAGGAAGCATTAAGGCTCTTGAAAGCAGTAAGGGATATGGCCTGGGGCTCCAAGAGGAGATGAGGGTGGGGGAAATATTCTGCCCCCTTTTTGATCTTTTGTCTCTTTATCCCTCAATTTCCCATAGATGCCCGCCAGGGATGGCTGGCTGCCCTGCAGGACCGCAGCATCCTTGCCCCCCTGGCATGGGATCTGGGGCTCCTGCTTCTATTTGTTGGGCAGCACAGCCTCATGGCAGCTGAGAGAGTGAAAGCATGGACATGCCGGTACTTTGGGGTCCTTCAGAGGTCACTGTATGTGGCCTGCACTGCCCTGGCCTTGCAGGTATGAGGCCCTGGCAGTTGAGTCCCCAAGGGACACCAAGTGTGGGAGGGGTGCCCTGGATTAGAGGGGCAAAATATGGGTTCAGGAGGAGAACTGAGGAGCTAATCTCAGCTTCCATTCCTCTACAGCACATATCCTACTTTTTAATCAAGAAGGCTGTGCTTGTCCTTCCCCAAGCACAATATGTGCGTTCTCACCTTTGCAACTTTGTTCATGTCCTGCTTGAGATCCCTTCCTTAACTTCTCTTCAGACCTATCCTTTCTTCAAAACCACTTCCCTAGGTCTGAAGAGAAGGCTTTCCATCGTACTTGTCTGTCTTCTCATTGGGTGGCTGGTATAGGCTACTACTTTGTGTAAATATCAGGTCACCCCATCTGTAAGTTTTCAGGGTAGAGACAGGTGATCCTTACATCTCTGGGTCCTCACCCTCCACATGGTGAATATTTGTTGGTGAGGCAGGAGAGGAGTTGGGGGAGAGTTGCAAGCTAGCCTGTGGTGGGGGCAGCCCTGGGTCTGGGTCTCCCAAGGGCAGGCAGCATAGGCCACTGAGCTACCCAGCCCCTTATCCTTCCACAGCTGGTGATGCGGTACTGGGAGCCTGTACCCAGAGGCCCCGTGTTGTGGGAGGCTCGGGCTGAGCCATGGGCCACCTGGGTGCCCCTCCTCTGCTTTGTGCTCCATGTCATCTCCTGGCTCCTCATCTTCAGCATCCTTCTCGTCTTTGACTACGCTGAGCTCATGGGCCTCAAACAGGTGAGGCTCCCAGATCCCTACCTGCGGGCTCTGGCCCGTTTTAGAACTCCTCTTTCCCTTTCAAGGGTTTCCCTCCTCCCATGCTTTTCTACCTTCTTCTTGCTTCTCTGTCAAAAGGACAGCAATCATGGGCCTCCTGGGCCTGGGGAAGGTACATGGATCAGAAGTCAGGGTCAGGGGCTGGGTGCGGTGGCTCACGTCTATAATCCCAGCACTTTGGGAGGCCGAGGCAGGTGGATCACGAGGTCAGAAATTCAAGACAAGCCTGGCCAAGATGGTGAAACCCCGTCTCTACTAAAAATACAAAAATTAGCCGGGCATGGTGGCAGTCGCCTGTAATCCCAGCTACTTGGGAGGCTGAGGCAGGAGAATTGCTTGAACCTTGGTGACAGAGGTTGCAGTGAGCCGAGATCTCGCCACTGCACTTCAGCCTCAGCGATAGAGTGAGACTCTGTCTCAAAAAAAAAAAAAAAAAAAAAAAAGAAGTCTGGGTCAGGGCCCAAGTCTCAGAAGGCGGGTTCCTGGGCCTGAGTTCTAGGAGGGTGGTGCCTGGAAGAAAAGGAAAGAAGTGCCTAAGCTGAGAAAAGGGCTTGACTTCATTTCTGAGCTCTTCTCCCTCTCTTAGGTATACTACCATGTGCTGGGGCTGGGCGAGCCTCTGGCCCTGAAGTCTCCCCGGGCTCTCAGACTCTTCTCCCACCTGCGCCACCCAGTGTGTGTGGAGCTGCTGACAGTGCTGTGGGTGGTGCCCAAGCTTGGCACAGACCGTCTCCTCCTTGCTCTCCTCCTTACCCTCTACCTGGGCCTAGCTCATGGGCTTGATCAGCAAGACCTCCGCTACCTCCGGGCCCAGCTGCAAAGAAAACTCCACCTGCTCTCTCGACCCCAGGATGAGGAGGCAGAGTGAGAAGCTCACTCTGATTACAAGCCCTGTTTTTCCCCTCCCCCTGAATTCTTTTTGTTGTTGTGATGGAGTCTTGCTCTGTTGCCCAGGCTGGAGTTCAATGGCGCAATCTTGACTCACTGCAACCTCCGCCTCCCAGGTTCAAATGATTCTCCTGCCTCAGGCTCCTGAGCAGCTGGTATTACAGGCTCTCGCCACCATACACAGCTAATTTTTGTATTTTTAGTAGAGACAGGGTTACATCATGTTGGCCAGACTGGTCTTGAACTGCTGACCTTGTGATCCGCCTGCCTTGGTCTCCCAAAGTGCTGGAATTACAGGCATGAGCCACCACGCCCAGTCCCTCTCCCCCTGAATTCTAAATCTTTAACATCTAGGCCCTGGCTGCTTCAGGCCAGAGGCTCAAATCCATGGATTGAAGGAGCTGCCCCTTCCACTACTTGCTACTTTATTCTCTGGGTCCAGCTCCATACTCTAAATTCTGAGTTTCAGCCACTGAACTCCAAGAGTCCACATCTCACCAGCAAGGAAGAGCAGGGTATGGAATTCATCTGTCTCCTCACTGTTTAGGGCATAGCACACTCCCCCTCAACAGCCTCCTAGAAGAAAAGGATCTGCCCTGACCACTCTGCTGGCTGGCACCATTGCTTCCCTCTGTGCCTCTGGGATCCCCCCTTCACCACCTCTGGCTTCCACTCCAAGAAGCCGGACCAGGGTCTGCAAGTTCAAAGGTAGTGGCTGTCCCTCCAGGCCCCACACCTTGCCTCAGCACTCTCGGCCCTAGTGTCTGCACCTCCTTAGGCCCTGCCTCTGGGCTCAGCCCTGAACCTAGTCAAGAGGATTCTTCCGCTCTTAACGCGGGGCTCCCTGTTCTGGATGTTCTGCAGGAAAATAAAAGCCTGATTTTTCTACGTGCTGCATGCAGTCTGTCAGTGTCTCCCAAGCTGCAGGGCTGAGTTTGGGAAGGAAAGCCAGAGGGAGCCTGCGAGCCCGCGAAGTGGAGTCTGGGCAGCCACCACGCCCTCTGGCAACCGCTGGGCTTCGGCCACCCCCCCCACCCCGCCCCCGCTGACCCGCCCCCACTTTGCCAGAGAGGCCGGGTACCCATTCCTTCAATCCCCTTCCCCCCACCCCCCCACCCCGCAGCTGACCAGGAGATTCATGGGAGGCAGGTTGAAGCTAGAAAGAGTGGGGACTACAGCTCTGGTAGGAGAACGAGCTTCCAAAACCGCTGGCTTCTGAGTGCCTCTCCTGCCGCCCCCTCCTCAAGGCCTCCTACAGCCCGGTGGCTGCCCTCGATCCGGCAAAAACAAAGACTGGCTGGAGAAGGCAAAATCGTAGGGAGGGCTGAGTGGCAGGAGATGGGAAGGGCGGGCCCGGCTCCGAGCAGCTGCCGCTTCCTCCCAAAGTCCCACGAGGGGCCTGAGTCACGGGCCACCGCCCTGGCTCGGCAAGCTGGGGGAAGAGATCTGGACACCTGGGTTCTTCAGGGCTACAGGGGGGGAAGCGGGTGAGGGCCCCTGGGGACACAGAGCGGAGGACCCGGGGTTGGGGTGAGTAGGGGACAGTCCCAGAGCGAGTCCCACGCGGGGTGGGAGGGAGCTAGGCCCCGCCCTCTCCTCGGGCTCCGCCCTGCGCCCCCTTCCCTCTCCTCATTGTCCTTAGACAAAGCGGTCGCCGCCCCCGCCCGGCCCCCTGGTCTCTGTCTCCGTCCCTCCTCCTTTGCTGCCTCTTTCCCTCCTCCTCTCCCTCCTTCTCCCCTCCCTCCAGTCTCCGGATCTCCCTCGGTCCCTCTCTCCTCCTCTTCCTCTCTCTGGACGCCCGGCTCCTCTGCACCCCCTCCCAGGGGGGCCCCACGGCTTGTGAGTTGACTGAGGGGCTCAGCCTTGGGGAAGGGGTGTCTCCTCGCTCCCGTCCCTGGCCCGGACCTTGGCTGTCTCCTCTTTGTGCCGAGATTGTCAGTCTGTGCAGCCAGAGCGGGGTGGAGACGGCTGGCTCTGTCACGGCTCCATGAGAGCGGCGCCCGGGCACGGGACTCGCAGGCGCCGGAGAGAAGAGGCATGGAGCCGGCCTTCGGCACTCCGGGGTTGCCGGGCGCAGCCGGCGGGGGAGGCAGGCGGTGCTGACGGGACTGGGTGGGGGTGGATGCCAGGGTTCTGGGAACGCGCTGGCAGCCCTGACGCCCGGGTTCCGAAAGTCCCGGGGTGGGTATTTCCCCCGACCCGCCTCGGGGGCGGAGTGCGGGGCAGAGGGGTGGGGGCTGGGGAGAGGCGTGGCCCCAGCGGCGCTGGAAGCTGAGCAGGGACCTTTGGGGCCCGCGCTGAGACGCGCCCGGCCGCTGCCGCCGCGCTCCCTTGCCCTCTTCCCTGCTTTCCCTTCTACCCTAGACCTGCTCGCTGTCCTCTCCTGCTTGCCTCCTCAACACCCCCTCAGGTCCCGTTGCCCCCTCTCGGGAGAGACTCCCGGTCCTTCCTTCCCACACTCACCTCCCTGGGGCATCGCTGAGGCAGCCTGGCCTGCACCCAGGTTCCCCTCATCCCTGCCCCTTTTCTTTTTTCACCCTCATAGCAACTTTCCTTTTCGCCCTTTCTCTGTTTCTCACCTCCTAGAGACTGTCTTTAATGCGCATTAACCTGTACTGCCACATCTGGCTCCTGCCCCATTGCCTCCAGTCTGGACTCTTCCTCTCACATCGCCCCCACCACCCCTAACTTGGGCTCACAACTTCTCTTCACTTTTTCCATTTCCCCTGTTCTCTGCCGTCCCTCTTTCCCTTGGTCCTCATCCTCAGCTCCTCTGCCCTGTTCGGTGTCCCACCTCTCCCCCTCCACTTCCTCTCCTCCCACCCTCAGTCTCACTCCCTGGGCCTCTCTGGGGCCTCTTCTTCCTGTTCTCTGCCCCCAGTGCTCCCTACCCTCACCTCAAGGCGACCATGACCACCATCCCAGACTGGAAGCTACAGCTGCTAGCCCGGCGCCGGCAGGAGGAGGCGTCCGTTAGAGGCCGGGAGAAGGCAGAACGGGAGCGTCTATCCCAGATGCCAGCCTGGAAGCGAGGGCTCCTGGAGCGCCGCCGGGCCAAGCTTGGGCTGTCCCCTGGGGAGCCTAGCCCTGTGCCAGGGGCTGCAGAGGCCGGACCTCCAGACACAGATGAATCTGCGGTCCTTCAAGAGGCCATCGGGCCAGTGCACCAGAACCGATTCATCCGGCAGGAGCGGCAGCAGCAGCAGCAGCAGCAGCAACGGAGTGAAGAGCTGCTAGCTGAGAGAAAGCCGGGATCTCTGGAGGCCCGGGAGCGGAGACCCAGCCCTGGGGAGACGCGGGATCAGAGCCCCAAGGGAAGAGAGTCAAGAGAAGAGAGACTAAGTCCCAGGGAGACCAGAGAGAGGAGGCTGGGGATAGGGGGAGCCCAAGAGTCGAGCCTGAGGCCTCTGGAGGCTCGGGACTGGAGGCAAAGCCCAGGAGAGGCAGGAGACAGGAGCTCCCGACTGTCAGAGGCACGGAAATGGAGGCAGAGTCCTGTAGAAACTCCAGAGTGGAGTCTGAGACTAGCAGAGTCTCGAGAGCAAAGCCCCAGGAGAAAAGAGGTGGAAAGTAGGCTGAGCCCGGGGGAATCTGCCTACCTGAAGTCGGGCCTGACAGAGGCCCATAAATGGAGACCTGACTCCAGAGAGTCTCAGGAACAGAGTTTGGTACAACCAGAGGCAACAGAGTGGAGGCTGAGGTTAGGAGAAGAAAGAAAAGGCTACTCGGAAGAATGTGGGAGAAAAGAAGGGAGGCCAGTTCCAGGGGTGGTCCCAGAAGAGACTACAGAGCTGTCAGAGAGCCTGACAAAGGAGGCCCAAGGCAGCAGTTCTGCAGGAGTGGAGGCCGCAGAACAGAGGCCTGTGGGAGACAGCGAGAGGGGCACGAAGCCAGCAGAAGGGTGGAAATGGACCCTGAATTCCGGGAAGCCTCGAGAATGGACACCCAGGGACAACGAGGCTCAAACTCAGAAACCAGAACCTTCAGAGTCAGTGGAAAAGCGTCTGGAGCCTCCCGGTGTGGAAGCTGAAGGGGAGGCTGAGAAGGAGGAGGCGGGAGCTCAGGGCAGGCCTCTGAGAGCCCTGCAGAACTGCTGCTCTGTGCCCTCCCCCCTCCCACCAGAGGACGCTGGGACTGGAGGCCTGAGACAGCAGGAAGAGGAAGCAGTGGAACTCCAGCCCCCACCACCAGCCCCTCTGTCTCCCCCACCCCCAGCCCCAACTGCCCCCCAACCTCCTGGGGATCCCCTCATGAGCCGCCTGTTCTATGGGGTGAAGGCAGGGCCAGGGGTGGGGGCCCCCCGCCGCAGTGGACACACCTTCACCGTCAACCCCCGGCGGTCTGTGCCCCCTACGACCTCCCCAGCCACCCCAGCCTCTCCAGCCACAGCTGATGCTGCAGCCCCGGGGGCTGGAAAGAAGCGGTACCCAACTGCCGAGGAGATCTTGGTTCTGGGGGGCTACCTCCGTCTCAGCCGCAGCTGCCTTGCCAAGGGGTCCCCCGAAAGACACCACAAACAGGTAGGGGAGCAGCCGAGCCAGACTTCTTAGAAGCCCACTTGTCAATTCTCTCTGGACGCTGGTCTTTCTTTTTTATACCCCTGTATTCTTGTTTTCCTCTATTCTTTCTTGTTAATTCCTGCCACCACCCTTCCTCCCTTTGCACACACACCCTTCCTTCTCTGAGCCCTCCTTTTCCATTTTGAACCCAAAAGATCCTGCCCCAGCAAAGGCCGTCTCTGGGTGTGTCTCTTTCAGGGTGTGCCGGGCTGCTCATTGTCCCTTCCCTCCGGCTCTGAGTTTCCTACCCGCTTTTCTTTCCTTCCTTTCCTGAGTGTGACCTGCCCCAGCCCAGCCAGTGGGAGAGCCCAAATGAACAAGCTTGAATCAGTGAGGGCAGGGTCACCAGGTGAAAATACTTGCAGCTTTTCTGGGGAGAAAGGATAGGGAGCCTGGGGTGTGGAGGGGGTGAGTTTTGGGTTCTAGGGAGAAACTGCAGGGAGAAGTGGATGGAGGAAGTTCCAACTGCCCCATGGGAAGGAGGGCAGAGCTGAATAGGGACATCCTAGGACTCAGGGGAGAGGGGAGATGGAACTGGGCTGGCCAAAGAGCAGAGAGAAGGCTTTTGAACCCTGAGTCTGCCCCATGGGAGAGACACAGAGAGGCCATTTGAAGTGGGTGACCTCGGGGTTGCACACCCCCAGCTGG
Source organism: Sapajus apella (assembly GCF_009761245.1). NCBI lineage: Eukaryota > Metazoa > Chordata > Mammalia > Primates > Cebidae > Sapajus > Sapajus apella. The sequence goes on from NW_022437156.1 coordinate 536,692, forward strand.
GCCACTGCTTCAGACAGTGCTCCCTTCTCTCTTGGGACAAGAAAAGCCTTCTCCTCTTCCAAAATACCCCCAACCCTCACTCCCCCGTCCTTCCTCCCTGGGTTTCCCCTCCCTCCCCAGAACTGGCTCAGTGATCGGTTTTCCCCTCTCTTCCTGCCATCCTGGGCTCTCCCTCCCCTAGGGTAGCAAAAAAGAGAAGTGAATTTGGAGACAGCTTTGAGAGCAGGCACTGGCCAGGGAGCACAGTGGGAGTTCTGGACAGGGGTGAGGGTTGAGGCCAGCAGAGGGTCAGAGGTTAGACTTGCAACCAGGACCTGCAGGAAATGGGGAGCAGCCAGGCTGACTCCCCCGGCCTTCACCTCACTTCTTCCTATGCACACCCATCTGTTTCCAGTCTGAAAATAGGGAGAGAGAGGTCCCACACTCAGTCGTCTCAGACTTAGGACGTCTCTCCAGTCACACGTGTCTCCTCAGAGCCTGGGAAGCGCAGTCTCATTCTCATCCATGTGTTAACATTCTCAGATTTGATTTTTTGTGTCCTCAGTGTCAGCAAGGAACCACAGGGACTAAAGATACTGGTTAAGCCCAGGGTGGAGGGGAGTTCACTTGACCCCCCAATTCATCTTCACGTGAAGCGTAAGCTCCGGCCCCTGAGCCATGGTTAGGAACCTACCCTCTGCCCTCTACCAGTCTGTTCCCCTCAGGGCTGGGCAGATGAAAAAGACAGAAGTCAGGAAATGGTACCAAGGTGAGGTGTTCAGAAAAGCCACTTCCTACTGAGGGAGGCTTATGCCTTTGGGGAAGAATGATAAGAGGAAAGCATGAGGCTTTGGGGCCCAAAGCCCAGGGAGCATTCCAGGGGAGCCAGGAAGAAAGTGCAGGGCAGGACCTGTGCTGGTGACCATACCTAGGTCCGAGAGCAGGGGAGCCAGAAGCAGATCGCCCAAACAGGAAGCCTGGGGTGGGGGCCGGAAGGCTGGTGGGGCTGAGTGGGGAACCCTGGGCCCTGGGCCTGCCAGAGCTGTGCTCAGGATGTGGTGAGAGAATAAGGAAGCAGCCGCTGCTGGGATGGGGGTGGGGAGGAGGCAGCACAGAGTTCATCTGACCCAGACGCCTCACCCTCCGCCTTCTCCCCTCTCTCAGCACCCTGCTCTTCAGGGACTGGGTGTCTTGTCCCAGCTCTGCTGCAGCTCACTGGCTCAGGAGTAGGAGATAGGAGGACCCTGCCACCTTCCCTCTTCACCTTCCCTAAATAACTCGTTTGCAGGCTAATTCCATCAAACTTATCCCTGCCATCAGGAGAGAAATCCCTGCCCTGCCACTGGAGCCCAGGGGATGGCAGCGGCTGATGCGTACCCCAGAGGCCTCTTGGGCTGAGAGTCCGGCCCCGTTGTGCCCTTATATAGCTGATGGGAGAGGAGAGAGTGAGTCACACCCTCTCTACACCCGCCCCCCACCCCACTCCCATGCAGACAGACTGTGCATTCCTGAGAAGCCCAGTCAGAAGTTTGTTGGGGGTGAGGAGGCAGGGTGTGGGGGAGATAGAAACATAGACTGAGCAAATGAAATAAAATAAGTTCTTTTCAGAGTAGATAATAAACTACAGAGGTTATTATTCCAAAAGAGGATATGAGAAGAAAACAAAAATGGGTTCCCAGAAATGTGGGTAAATCTGTCAGTAACAGAAACCCAAGTAGTCCCTTCTGAGAACTTGGGATGTAAGCAGCCTGGCTGCTGTTGCTGGATTCTACCAGCAGTTCCACAGACATGAATGGGGGATCAACTGTGCACAGGCTGGCCCACCCCAGATTGTCTCCCCAGCATCCGTCCTTTGTTGGGACCTCATCTGAGGTTTGCACAAACCCTAACCTCTTGTGTTGTAGCAATTTCCAAGCTCCTTTGTTTTTTCTTTTATTTTTTTTTCTGAGATGGTCTTGCTGTCTCGCAGCCTGGAGTTCAACAGCAAGATGTCAGCTCACTGCAACCTACACCTCCCAGGTTCGAGCGATTCTCCAGCCTCAGCTTCCTGAGTAGCTGGAACTATAGACACACGCCACCTTGCTTGGCTAATTTTAATATTTTTAGCAGAGACGGGGTTTCACCATGTTGGCCAGGCTGGTCTCGAACTCCTGACCTCCAGTGATCCACTTGTCTCGCCTCCCCCCCCAAACTACTGGGATTACAGGTGTGAGCCATCTTCCCTGGCCCCAAGATCCTTTCAACAGCAGACACAACTATAATAAATTAGTCAATTTTCTAGTAAGTTAGAAGGTGGTAAGTGATTATTAAAAAAAAAATAGAACAGTGGAACTTAGAGGTTCAGGAGGTAGGGGGAGTGAATATGGAGACTTCAAAACAGGGTGATCAGGAGGGTCAGAGCCATACCGATATCTGAGGGAGTGTTCCAGGCAGGAGGAACAGCTAGTACTGTTCTGGCCCTGAGGTGGGAGTGCATGGATAGAACCAAGGCCAGTGTGGCTACAGTGGAGGAAGAGGCGAGAGACGAGGGGAGGGGCGACACATTGGGGGACCCTGTAGGTTTTGATCAAGCTCTGGTTTTTGCTCCAAGTAAGATAGGAAGACACTGCAGGGTTTGTAGCCAACAAGGCATGACACATACAGTCCCTGAGTTCCACCTTCCCATGGGGACCCATGTGTCATATCTGATTTTTTTCTTTATTAGAAACAGCGTCACTGTATTGCCCAGGCTGGTCTCCAACTCCTGGGCTCAATAAAGCCTCCCAAAGTGCCGGGATTACAGGCATGAGCTACGGTGCCTGACTGCTGTCATATCTGATGCAGCTCTTAGCAATCACCTGCCCAGCCACCCTCTTGGCTTCTCTTTTCATACCTCAGTCCATTAGGGGGCTCAGGGATGTGTACAGCTGGCCCCAAGTCTTCCCAACAGATGCCCGGGAAGGCCTGAGGAGATCATTTGGACCTTTCCAAGTAGTTCACATGGAATCCTCCTGCTGTCTCCCTAATCCCTTTGGCTCCTGGACTTAATCCCACCCTGCCCCTTCCTCCTGAGCTTCTTAAGAGGACAAAGGGGAAGGGTAGAAAGGCAGCGAGAATGGCTGGGACTCTCCTGCTCTTGGGACAGTGTGATTACAAAAGGTTTTCTATGCCCTATCTGGTCTTCTGTCTCTGTACCTGTCCCTTCGGACACACTGTCGACCCCCACCCCAGGTCTCTGTGGACTTTTCTTTCTGCCATTGTCATCTCCCCCAGCATTTCAGGGTTTCAGAGGCCCATATTTCCCCTGTGTGTTGCGGAAGTCTCTTGGTTCCTCTGGGCCTTTCTGTTCGTCTCCCGTCTCTTCCCAGGCCCTAGACCCCCTTTGCTATGGACAGTAGAAGAATGAGGGGAGTGGGAGGGAACAGGTGCCCAGGGTCCTGGGTTTTGCATAGGACAGCAAGGGGCTGTGGATATGAAAACCTTACTTTTGGCTGAGAGTCACTCCCCAGCCAGTTGCTTCCCCGCTGGCCAGCCTGCTGGCTTCTCTGGGAAATCTCCTCCATTGTCCCCAAGGTGCCCAAAGACTCGGTTCTGATGATAAGACTCGTCTCCATGTATTTTAATTTCTTTTTACCCCTCTGCCTCCTACAGTCGAAAAAGCAAGGACCTTGGTCCTATATTATTCACTTCTGCCTCCCAAGCCCCTGCCAATGTACAGGGCAAAGTCTGATGTTTTGAAATGGTATGATCGAAGAGGGAAACTCTAGGATTGGAGAGCCAGTATGGAAAGGAAAACTGGATCCCAGAGTGGATGGGGACAGTGAGTGGGGTGCCTAAGTCCAGCACCCACCCCACGTTCTGCCCATCCCACCTGCCCCCTTGCAGACTTCCCCCTAACCGCTGATTCCCCTGCAACCCCCCACAGGCTTCTCCCTCACTGACCTTGCCTCCTGCCCCCTTTTTTCCCCTCCTTCAGCTTAAGATCTCCTTCAGCGAGACAGCCCTGGAGACCACGTACCAATACCCCTCCGAGAGTTCGGTACTGGAGGAGCTAGGCCCGGAGCCTGAGGTCCCCAGTTCCCCCAACCCCCCAGAAGCCCAACCCGACGACGAAGAGGATGAGGAAGAGCTGCTGCTGCTGCAGCCAGAGCTCCAGGGAGGGCTGCGCACCAAGGCCCTGATTGTGGGTAAGCAGAGGCTCCGCCGGCCCGAGGGCGCCCCCTGCTGTCAGAGTGGGCGCTGCGGTCCAGGAGGGAAGAGAAGGGAGGATTTCATGTAGGCGCTTGGCAGGGGCTTGGCAGGTCCTCTGGTCCAACCTGCTCCTTTAACAGATGAGCAAACTGAGGTCCCGGGAAATGAAATACACACTAAGTCTTCAGATTTCAAAACCAGAACACTTCCCGAGTCCTGTAATCTGGTTAAAACCACAGGGTGGGTGGACAGGCCTGAGTTGGAATTCCATCTTGTCTCCTAATTGTGTAATCTCAGAGAAACCGTCTGATCTCTGGCTTTAGCGTATTATTTATGAAATGAAGTTAATAATAACTACCTCCTGTGGCTCATGCCTGTAATCCCAGCACTTCAGGAGGCCAAGATGGATGGATCGCTTGAGCCTAGGAGTTCAAGATCAACCTAGGCAACATGGCAAAATCCTGTCTCTACAAAAAAATACAAAAATTAGCCAGGTGTGGTGGTGCGCAGTTGTTTTTCCAGCTACTCGGGAGGCTGAGGTGGGAGGATCGCTTGACTTCAAGAGTTGGAGGCTGCAGTGAGCTGACTGCAGTGTACCACCACTGCACTCCAACCTGGGCAACAGGGGAAGACTCTGTCTCAAAAGAAATAAACAGGTCTGGCACGGTGGCTCACACCTGTAATCCCAGCACTTTGGGAGGCTAAGGCAGGTGGATCACTCAAGGCAGAAGTTCAAGACCAGCCTGGACAACATGGTGAAAGCCCGTCTCTACTAAAAATACAAAAATTGGCCAAGCATGGTGGCTCATGCTTGTAATCCTGGCACTTTGGGATGCCAAGGCGGGCAGATCACCTGAGGTCAGGAGTTCAACACCAGCCTGGCCAACATGGTGAAACCCCGTCTCAAAAAAATAAAACAAAATAAAATAAAATAAATAGGCTGGGTGTGGTGGCTCATGCCTGTAATCTCAGCACTTTGGGAGGCTGAGGAGGGTGGATCACCTGAGGTTAGGAGTTCAAGACCAGCCTGGACAACATGGTAAAACTCTGTCTTTAAAAAATAAGGCCAGGCGTGGTGGCTCACGCCCATAATCCAAGCACTTTGGAGGCCAACGCAGGCAGATCACCTGAGGTCAGGAGTTCAAAACCAGCCTGACCAACATGGTGAAATCCTGTCTTTATAAGAAAATAATAATAATAAATTAATTAATTAATTAAATAAAAATACAAAACTTAGCCAGGCATGGAGGTGGACACCTGTAATCCCTGTTACTTGGGAGGCCAAGGCAGGAGAATCGTTTGAACCTGGAAAGCAGAGGTTGCACTGAGCTGAGATGCTGCCAGTACACTCCAGCCTGGGCAACAGAGCGAGACTCCATCACAAGAAAACAAAAAACAAAAGCTACTTCCTGGAGTTGTTGAAAAGAAAGTTATTTATCTATTTATTTATTTGAGACAGACTCTTCCTCTGCCATCCAGATTGGAGTCCAGTGACACAATCTCGACTCACTGCAACCTCTGCCTCCCCAGTTCAAGTGATTCTCATTCCTCAGCCTCTAGAGTAGCTGGGATTACAGACATGTACCATCACATCTGGCTAATTATTGTATTTGTAGCAGAGATGGGATTTTACCATGTTGGCCAGGCTGGTCTTGTACTCCTGACCTCAAGTGATCCTCCCTCTTCAGCCTCCCAAAGTGCTTGGATTAGATTAAGCAATTTTTTCGAAGCACCAAGAGCCACAGCTGGATATCAAATTACTTAATCTTTCCTGGAGTTATGGTGAGATTAAACAGTTGGAAGGATGCCTGGCACAGAGTTCAAGCTATATGAGAGATGGATGAGGTTACTGGTGGTAAGGTGCTTTAGATATGGAAGATATTGTAAGACTTCCTGCATGCCAAATGCCCTTCAATTTGTGTGTGAGGGAAGGGAGGGCAGGAAGTAGAGGCCCTCGCTCATTCTCTGTCATTATTGCCTCCTTTCCCGTAGATGAGTCCTGCCGGCGGTGACCATCTTCCAATATAGGGATATATGTCCCTCCTTCCTGTAACTGAAGATCCTGGAGCCTGGAAGATTCAGGGCAGACAGACCCTAATAATGAGCCTGGCAGGGAAGGGCAACCACCATCTTCTAACTTGCTTTCCACAGTATGTTTCTGGGGGCAGAGCCAATTGCCCAATTTCTACCCTAATCCAAAGTCCCTAGTGTGGGTGGGGTTAAATGTGCTGGTGCATCCTAGGTGATCCGAGAGTGAGCACCGAGTCCTGAGAAGGAGCACAGAACTCCCGGAGGGTGGAGATGGAGCACTCGCCCCCCATGGCAGGGTACGCTCTTCCCATAGCCTTCCTCCCCGCCATCCCGTGGGGGATCTCAGGATTTAAGCACTCATTTCTCTGGGAAGCCCAGACCCCATTCCATTTATAGGCACATCTCCTTTATTTCCTAGGTCACTGCCCCTTTGTTTACAGCTCCTGCCTCCTCTCTTGACCACAGCCTGGTTTACAAATTCCACCAGCTCCCAGTTCCACCTGCCAAAGTACCAGGTTTACAAGCCACGCTTACTTGCTGTGTCTGCGTGGAATTCTCTCCTCTGTCCCCCCCAGTCTCCTCATTGGAGTGACCTGAAGGTGCGGCTTCCACTTTTTCTCAGTATTACTTTGCCTCAGTTTTCCCCAAGAGGGAAGGCTGGAAATCTTAACTTTGTACCCCTTGATAGTTATTTAATTCTGTTCCTCCTAGTGGTTCACAATTGAACTGAATTGAGGTGGTGTGGGGTGGCGAAGGAGACACCTCACATCTCCTCTCCCATTGTGCCGCCTTTATCAATTGCCTGTTTTGTTTTGTTTGTTTTTTAACTTTCCATAATAAAATGGAGTTTTCTCCAACTCTTCTGCTTCTCCTTATTTATTTATTCAGGATGGAGTTTTGCTCTTGTTGCCCAGGCTGGAGTGCAATGGCGCAATCTCAGCTTACCGCAACCTCTGCCTCCCAGGTTCGAGCGATTCTCCTGGCTTAGCCTCCCAAGTAGCTGGGATTACAGGCATGTGCCACCATACCCGGTTAATTTTTTGCCTTTTTAGTAGAGACGGGGGTTCACCATGTTGGCCAGGCTGGTCTCAAACTCATGGCTTCATGATCCTCTGCCTCAGCCTCCCAAAGTGCTGTGATTACAGGCATGAGCCACTGCAGCACCCAGCTTCCTTCTCCCTTAGAAAAAAAAAGGTGGAAAAAAGGTAGGGGGAGGTGGGCGCAGTGGCTCATGCCTGTAATCCCAGCACTTTGGGAGGCTGAAGCAGGTGAATCACCTGAGATCAGGAGTTCGAGACCAGCCTGGCCAACGTGGTGAAACCCCATCTCTACTAAAAGTACAAAAATTAGCTGGGTGTATTGGTGGGTGCCTGTAATCCCAGCTACTTGGGAGGCTGAGGCAGGAGAATCACTTGAACCTGGGAGGCAGAGGTTGTAGTGAGCCAAGACTGCCACTGCACTCCAGCCTGGACAACAAGAGCAAGATTCCGTCTCAAAAAAAAAGCTTAAAAAAAGAAAAATAATAAGGTATGTGAGGGGAGGCTCTGGTGGCTGGCAGAGAGGAAAATGATGGGGAATGAACCAGGAACTCAGCACGGACATGTAAAAAGGGGTCTAGGAAACTGTGCATGGGTTTCACCCAGGACAAGCAGGCTACATAAGAAAGGGCAGTTAGGCCGGGCGCGGTGGCTCAAGCCTGTAATCCCAGCACTTTGGGAGGCCGAGGCGGGTGTATCACGAGGTCAACAGATCGAGACCATCCTGGTCAACATGGTGAAACCCCATCTCTACCAAAAATACAAAAAATTAGCTGGGCATGGTGGTGCGTGCCTGTAATCCCAGCTACTCAGGAGGCTGAGGCAGGAGAATTGCCTGAATCCAGGAGGCAGAGGTTGCGGTGAGCCGAGATAGCGCCATTGCACTCCAGCCTGGGTAACATGAGTGAAACTCCGTCTCAGAAAAAAAAAAAAAAAAAAGAAAGGGCAGTTGAAGTGTCCGATAAACTGGAAGTGCCATGAGGGCTGACTACATCAGCTGGATTCACCGCAATATCCCACACCTATCAACTAGTAGACACAAAATTATTTCTAGAATGAATGACAATGAATGAATAGATGAAAAAGGTTGAAATTCTAGAAGCAGAGGACACTGAGTTAAAGGGTTCTAGTTTTCAAAAGCCTGCTGCCATGCAGGCAGCTAGGTAGTGAGTATGAAACACACAAACCATGTGGCTAATTCAGGGATATTTACTCCAAGAGTTGGGGCCATAACTAGTAAATCTGAAATTGCTGCATAATGAAGTAAGTATGTACAGGAGTGCGGTTTCCTGGAAAAGGTTCTCCTCTGATACGCCGGGCGCGGTGGCTCAAGCCTGTAATCCCAGCACTTTGGGAGGCCGAGGCAGGTGGATCAGGAGGTCAACAGATCGAGACCATCCTGGTCAACATGGTGAAACCCCGTCTCTACTAAAACTACAAAAAATGAGCTGGGCATGGTGGCGCGTGCCTGTAATCCCAGCTACTGAGGAGGTTGAGGCAGGAGAATTGCCTGAACCCAGGAGGCGGAGGTTGCGGTGAGCCGAGATCACACCATTGCACTCCAGCCTGGGTAACAAGAGCGAAACTCTGTCTCAAAAAAAAAAAAAGGTTCTCCTCTGATAAGAACATGGATTTTTATATCCTTAAAGGTTTACAAACCATCTTGATAATTAATGACTTTCCTGCCCATATAGTTGATATTCGAGATTTTCCCATTTCAAAGAATATCTTATATAAATGTGTAACATCAATATTTTACTCACCAGGTATTTTTGTTTGTTTGTTGTTAGCTCTCCAGGCTAATAAAGACAAGGTTGAGTATTTACAGTCCTTCCACCACTACAAGTTGCTACTCTCAGACTGGTCAGAGGAGACCCCACCCTTTTACAAAAAAAAACAAATGTATCGGGTGTGGTGGCTCACACCTATAATTCCAGCACTTTGGGAGGCTGAGGCAGGTGGATCACTCAGGAGATCAAGACCATCCTGGCTAACACAGTGAAACCCTGTCTCTACTAAAAATACAAAAAAATTAGCCGGGCATGTGGCAGGCGCCTGTGCTCCCATCTACTTGAGGGGCTAAGACAAGAGACTCCCTTGAACCCAGGAGGTAGAGGTTGCAGTGAGCAGAGATCTCGCCACTGCACTCTAATTTGGACAACAGAGCGAGATTCTGTCTCAAAAAAAAAAAAGAAAAGAAAAGAAAAAAGCTGAACTTGTCATTGATGCTCTGCTGTCTGATTTGTTTGATTCTGCCTCATACCTTTAACATTAATTGGAGTTACCAGAAGCTACTGTTAGGAAATGAAACATTGTTCTGTGTGTGTGTGTGTGTATGTGTGTGTCTGTCTCTCAGTTTTGCTCTTGTTGACCAGGCTGGAGTACAGTGGTGCGATCTCAGCTCACTGCAACCTCCCACCTTCCAGGTTCAAGCAATTCTCCTGCCTCAGCCTCCCAGGTAGCTGGGGTTATAGGCATCTAGCTAGTTTTTTTAATTTTTTTTTTTATAATTTTTTTTTTAGTAGAGACAGGATTTCACCATGTTGGCCAGGCTGGTATTGAACTCCTGACCTCAGGTAATCTGCCTATCTCGGCCTCCCAAAGTGCTGGGATTACAGGCGTGAGCCACCACGCCCGGCCCTTGAAACATTGCTCTTATTAACAGTCACAGGTGGATCTACATCATTGACTTCTTGAATGTGTTGTTTTGTTTCTGAGATGGACTGTGGGCACCCCTGGCATCTCAGAGCTTCCTAACTCTGTTTTCTTGAGTCACAACTGGAAACGTATTAGGACCTTTACCTAATAGCCTACTAATATAATCATTCTGTTTCCCTCCCTACCCAGATCTTCTCTGAAATGGCTGAATCTTTTGACACCTAGCTTGTTCTCTTGCTAATAAATTGAAGACTTTTGGCGTATGGTTAAGATCAATTGATGGTGACTGGGCGAGGTGGCTCACACCTGTAATCCCAACACTTTGGGAGGCTGAGGCAGGTGGATCACAAGGTCAGGAGATGGAGACCATCCTGGCCAACATGGTGAAACCCTATCTCTATTAAAAATACACACACAAAAAATAGCCAGGCATGGTGGTATGCGCCTGTACTACTCAGGAGGCTGAGGGAGGGGAATAACTTGAACCCTGGAGGTGGAAGTTGCAGTGAGCTGAGATTGCACCACTGCACTTCAGCCTGGGTGACAGAGTGAGACTCCATCAAAAAAAAAAAAAAGATGAATTTGTCTGATACTTTTTTTTTTTTTGATGGAGTCTTACTCTGTCACCCAGGCTGGAGTACAGTGGCTGACTGCAACCTCTGCCTCCTGGGTTCAAGCAATTCTCCTGCCTCAGCCTCCTGAGTAGCTGAAATTACAGGTGCCTGCCACCAGGCCCGGCTTTTTGTATTTTTAGTAGATATGGGGTTTCTCCATGTTGGTCAGGCTGGTCTCAAATTCCTGACCTCATGATCTGCCTGTCTTGGCCTTCCAAAGTGCTGGGATTACAGGTATAAGCCACGGCGCCAGGCGTGTGTGTGTGTGTGTGTGTGTGTGTGATGGAGTTTTGCTCTTGTTGCCCAAGCTGGAGTGCCATGGCACGATCTCAGCTCACCCACTGCCACCTCCACTTCCCCATTTCAAGTGATTCTCCTGCCTCAGCCTCCTGAGTAGCTGGGATTACAGGTATGCGCCACCATGCCCAGCTAATTTTTATATTTTTAGGAGAGACTGGGTTTCACCATGTTGGCCAAGATGGCCTTGATTTCCTGACCTCGTGATCTGCCCACCTCGGCCTCTCAAAGTGCTGGAATTACAGGTGTGAGCCACGGCGCCAGGCATATGTTTACACTTTTTTTTTGGTCTTTTTTTCCGTCCTTTTTGTAGAGAACAGCGTCTTGCTATATTGCCCAGGCAGATCTCAAACGCCTGGGCTCAAGTTATCCTCCCACCTCTGCCGCCCTAAGCTGGGATTACAGGTGTGAGCCACTGCGCCTGGCCAGGCATTTTTTTTTTCTTTCACTTTATTTCATATTCCCACCACAATAATGACTCCTTTAATTTAAACAAAAAACCATACAGGGTTCCTGAAACGGTGGTAAAAAGGAAAGGAAGTGTCAAAGACTGCAGGACAGGTGGGGTGGGGAATCAGCGAATCGTCTTGACTGGGCTCTTGAAGTTGCTGGTGGCTTGGAGTGGCAGCTGGTAGGCCATCAGTTGGATCTCGAAACAGTAGTGCCTGGGCACAAACTGGTTGGCAGGTCGTTTGGGCCGGTACTCGGGATGCACCATGAAGAGCATGTGAGGGAAACCAGTGCCGAAATAGGCGCCATCCGTGTGATGGTGCTGCGATGACTTGGGTGTGTATACACCCATGCACTTGGGGCAGTAGAGCTTCACCATGGCTTCACCTGGGATGTCTTAAAGGCCAATGGGAAGCATTGGCTGGTTCTCACAGTATACATGGGGACAGTAGCCAAAGTCTCCCTGCTGGTACTTTTCCAACAGCTGAGTGATGCCACGGTTGGGAAGGATGTAGCAGGCGTGGATCAATCCATAAAGCATCTCGGCTGCCTGCTCCATCAAGTCACTCTGGTTGGGGTTGTCTTCCAGTTCTTCACCAGGCTCCAGGTCCAAGATCACATCTAGAGCTTGTCGATAGTGAGGGACCTGCTCATTATGAGTCCAGTAAGATTCAGTTTGTCTGGATATAGTCTTCATCCACTTCACAGAAGAATTCATTGCCATGGAGCCCACAAAACCAGGAAATCCAGGACACCTCCTCTGAGCTGCTCATCTTCACATCAGCTGAGGTGGCGCCAGCCATTCTGCTAGTCCCCTTGCACTTCTCCATTTTCTGTTAAGCTCTAAGTGTGACCTTAGAACCCTGGTCAGAGTAATGATGAGGGGCAGGCGTGACGTTATTTCATTTCACAGCTTCTCGGCATTCCACAGGTTTCCCTCTGCCTCCTGAGGGCCTTTCCTAACCCTGAGAGTGGATTCTCAGCTCCAGAAAATGGGCTTGGAGCGGGAGCCACATTGAGGAAGGAGAAGGGCATTGTGGAGGCATTAGGTAAAAGTAGGACCCCAACCGACAGATCCTGGTGCTCGCGCCACCTGGGCCCAGGCATTTTTTTTTTTTAAGGCATAGTCTCGGTCTGTTGGAGTGCAGAGGACTGATCTAGACTCACTGCAACCTCTGGCTCCCGGGCTCAAGTGATTCTCTTGTCCCAGCCTTCAGAGTAGCTGGGATTACAGGTGCACACCTCCACACCTGACTAATTTTTTGTATTTTTTGTAGAGATTGGGGGGTCTTACCATGTTGCCCAAGCTGGTCTCAAAACGCTGAGCTCAAGAGATCCTCCTGCCTCAGGCTCCCAACGTGCTGGGATTATAGGAAGAGCCACTGCACCTGGCTTTGCTTATTTATTTTCAGTTTTTTTTGCGACGAGGTTTTGCTCTGTCACCCAGGCCTCCTGGGTTCAAGCAATTCTCCTGCTTCAGCCTCCCGAGTAGCTGGGATTATAGGCACCTGTCACCTCATCCGACTAATTTTTGTATTTTTAGTAGAGATGGAGTTTCGCCATGTTGGCCAGGCTGGTCTCAAACTCCTGACCTCGTGATCTGCCAGCCTTGGCCTCCCACAGTGCTGGGATTACATGCATGAGTCACCGCAACTGGCCGGCCTTGCTTATTTTTAAATAAGCAGCCACCGGTGATTTTCTCAAGCTGTTGGCAAAAATGCAGAACACAGTTTGCCCATTCCCTAGTTTGGAGATTTTGTCTTTAACAACTTTCCCAGTTTCCCAGTTTCTTCCTGTTCAGAGGTCTTCCCTTATGCCTGACCTGTCTTCACTCCTGCTGCAGGCAAACCAGTCCTAAGTCCTAGCAAAAGTCACTTTTTTTTTTTTTTTTTGAAATGGAGTCTCACTCTGTTGACCAGGCTGGAGTGCAGTGGCAGGATCTTAGCTCACTGCAACTTCTGCCTCCTGGGTTCAAGCGATTCTCCTGCCTCAACCTCCTGAGTAGCTGGGATTACAGGCGCCCACCACCACACCCGGCTAATTTTTAGTATTTTTAGTAGAGACGGAGTTTCATCATGTTGGATCAGGCTGGTCTTGAACTCCTGACCTCAGGTGATCCTCTCGCCTCGGACTCCCAAAGTGCTGAGATTACAGACATGAGTTAGAGATTACACCTTGCTCAGCCAGGTAATTTTTGTATTTTCAGTAGGGACAGGGTTTTGTCATCTTGGCCAGGCTGGCCTTGAATTCCTCACTTCAGGTGATCCTCTCGCCTCGGCCTCCCAAAGTTCTGGGATTACAGAACTTTGAGCGTGAGCCACGGCGCCCGGCCAACACTGCTAATATATTTTATGAACATGGACCCGATCTAAAAATTTGAATTAGAATCTCGGTTCCCCCCCTTACTTTGAATAGTTTTTGGCTCTATAAAACTTCCATACTTTATTTATTTATTATATATCCTGTCTCTCCCCCACTGCAAAATGTAAATTCGGTATGGAATTTTTGGTTTGTTCTTTGTTGTATCCCCAGCGACGGAAAACCAATGAGCACACATTAGCAGCCCATTAAATTAATTTCACTTCTTGAAGGAATGCCTGAGCGGCGCACTCACGGACTGACCATCAGGGGGCGTCAGAGAAACCGAATAGAAGCGGAAATGAAGAAAAAAGAATTACCCCGCAACCTTAGGTACGGTTCCGCGAGGTTTGAACTCGCTCGGCCACCGTAGTGCTTAGACGCCGAAAAAGTGCAGCCCCTTCCGGTCTCCGCTGTAAGGGAAGATGGGTTTGGGATGTCGGAAACTGGTCCTCGGCGTCCGACGTTAGCTGCCTTGCGAAGCTGAGGCTCCAGTCGAGGGCCCCAGATCTCCGACCGGCCTAGCCGTCAGCGAGCCTGCCGGAGGCTTCAGGGCCGAGAGCAGGGAGCGTGGGTCACCATGGCGACGCCGGCGGGGCTGGAGCGTTGGGTTCAGGACGAGCTGCACTCGGTGCTGGGGCTGAGTGAGCGGCACGTCGCCCAGTTCCTGATCGGTACCGCGCAGCGCTGCACCTCGGCTGAGGAGTTCCTGCAGCGCCTGCGAGACACTGATACCTTGGACCTCAGTGGTCCGGCCCGGGACTTCGCCCTGAGACTCTGGAACAAGGTGCCGTCATGGGTGGGGAGTGGAGCAGGGGAGGGGCCCTGTGATTTGTTCTGGTGAGGATGGCCTAACGGTCCATCGAGAAGTTAAGTAAGCTCAGTTCACAAGCATTTATTCCTTTTCTGAGAAGTTAAGTAAGCTCAGTTCACAAGCATGTATTCCTTTTCTGAGAGGTTAAGTAAGCTGAGTTCACAAGCATTTATTCCCTTCCGTTGAGCTGCTGGACGCCCAGCTTAGTGGAGAAGATTGAAAGAGGTGTGTCGGGTTAAGCGCAATAGAAAGGTGTTTCTTGAATTCTAACATGCATCTAGGGCCCTTGTTAAAACGCAGATTGTGATTCAGTAGGGATCTTAATGTCTGTCTTTCTTTCTTTCTTTTTCTTCTTTCTTTTCTCTTCCTTTCCATTTTTTCTTTTTTCTTTCTTTTTCTTTTTTTTTTTAAAGACAAGGCCTCGCTCGCTCCGTCGACCAGGCTGGAGTGCAGTCGTACCATCACGGCTCACTACAGCGTCTACGTCCCTGGCTGAAGTGACCCTCCCACCTCATCCTCCCCAGTAGCTGGGACTCTGGGCGCGAGCCACCCCCCCCCGGCTAATATCTTTCATTTTTATTTTTTTAAAGAGACGAGGTCTTGCTTTGTTGCAGAGGCTAGTCTCTAACTCCTCAGCTCAAGCAATCCTGTCTCCTCAGCCCCCCAAAGTGCTGGGATTACAGGCGTGCGTGCACCACCATGCTTGACCCCCCCAACTTCTGAACTTCCTTTCAGTCAATTAACAGAGGGGGCCAGGTGCAGTGGCTCACACCTGTAATCCCAGCACTCCGGAAGACTGAAGCAGGAGGATCTCTTGAGTCCAGGAGTTGGAGACCAGCCTGGGCAACATGGTGAAACCTTGTTCCTACTAAAAATTTAAAAATTAGCTGGGCATAGTAGTGTGCACCTGTGTTTCCAGCTACTTCGGAGGCTGAGGTGGGAGGATCGCATGAGCCCAAGAGGAGCAGAGTGAAACCCTGTCTCAGAAAAAAAAAAGCTGTGGGCCCCATTCAGGTTGATGAACATGGGGTGAAGCCATGAGGAAGAAAGAGAATGAAGACTGGTTAGCTGGTTTAAGACTAAGTAATTTCTTAAATTAGGAACAGAGCTAAGTGGGAGGGCAGAGATCAGGAGTTGCTCAGACCTCCTTATTTTCCCCTCTACTGATAGGTACCACGAAAGGCAGTGGTAGAAAAGCCAGCTAGGGCAGCAGAGCGGGAGGCGCGAGCCCTGCTGGAGAAGAACCGATCTTATAGGTTGCTGGAAGACAGTGAAGAGAGCAGTGAGGAGACTGTGAGTAGGGCTGGGAGCAGCCTCCAGAAGAAGCGTAAAAAGAGAAAACATCTCAGGAAGAAGCGTGAGGAAGAGGAGGAAGAAGAGGAGGAGGAGGCTTCTGAGAAGGGGAATAAGAAAACAGGGTAAGTCAGAAGCAGGTCGAGAGAGGATGGGGCGGGTGGAAGTGTTCTCCATGCCCTTATTGAATCCCCTGGGCTGGGCTGCAGGGGGAGTAAACAGCAGACAGAGAAGCCAGAGTCGGAGGATGAGTGGGAACGGACAGAGCGGGAGCGCCTTCAGGACTTGGAGGAGCGTGATGCCTTTGCTGAGCGGGTTCGACAGCGGGACAAGGATCGGACTCGAAATGTCCTGGAGCGGTCAGACAAGAAGGTAAATAGGAACAGCACATTCTGTCAATCCCCAGGATCTGTGGGTGAAATCTGAGGCTGGTTGTGGTTGCAGAGATAGTGATCTCTCGGAAGACAAGGGGCTATCTCTAGAAAGATGTTCAGTCTGGTGAGAAAAGCCCTGTGCATCCTGTGGCTTCCTGAGGCAACTCTCTGCTCTACCTGCAATCATAGAGATTCCTCACTGAGAGGTGACTTTTTTTGTGTTAGGGTACTTCTGAATGATCCTTGTGATTCTAGAGGGGAGTGGCTGTCAGTGTGGGGGGCTCTTTGGCCTCACATCCCTCCATTCTTGGTTTCTTCTACTAGGCTTATGAAGAGGCTCAGAAGCGCCTCAAGATGGCCGAGGAAGACCGGAAGGCCATGGTGAGTCCCAGGGCCTGGGGAGCCAAGATCAGAAGATGAAAGGAAAGACTTTCTGATAGAGTGGTCAGGTATAAGGAGAGAGAATACCGAGCAAGCACAGGGTAGAGGCTGATGGGGTGATCGGGTCTCTAGAGGAGGGGCTTGGCTGACAGGAACCAGCTGAGGACAGACAGGTTGTTGAGGGAAGGAACTCTCTTAAGTTGTAGGGGAAAGGAGGCTACTATAAGTCCTCCTTGACTCTTTAGGATGAAATATACTGTGTATTAGTGGATGAAATTGTGAACTTTCCCTATTCCTGAGTCCTAACGAGATGTGAGGCAGCTGGAATGTTGAGAAGGTTGCTGGAGGGTGAGGCAGCAGTCCCACTGTACGGGGATGTGCTGACCATTCAGCTTAGGCACACCATCTTCAAATACCTTCCCACCACCTAATTTCTGCACCCCTTATGTGGATTTGTCTTCTCACTGGACAAGGACAGAGCCCTTGTAATTCATGAACTGGACTTTTTATGGTGTGAGCCTAGGTAGGGTAGGCTGTTTTCCAAAGGCCTGGTCTTGTCAAGTAAAGTCATACTTAGATTCCCTAGTAGAATTTTGAGACTCTTGGAGTTCTTTATTTTATTTTATTTTGAGATGGATTCTTGCTCTGTCCCCAGGCTGGAATGCAGCGATGCGATCTCGGTTCACTGCCATCTCCGCCTCCCAGGTTCAAGTGATTCTCCTGCCTCAGCCTCCTGAGTAGCTGGGATTACAGGTGCATGCCACCATGCCCAGCTAATTTTTGTATTTTTAGTAGAGATGGGGTTTCACCATGTTGGCCAGGATGGCTTGATCTCTTGACCTTGTGATCGCCTGCCTTGGCCTCCCAAAGTGCTGGGATTACAGGGGAGAGCCGCTGCTCCCAGCCCTTTTCTTTTTATTTTTTAAAATTTATTGCCGGGCGCGGTGGCTCAAGCCTGTAATCCCAACACTTTGGGAGGCCGAGGCGGGTGGATCACGAGGTCAAGAGATCAAGACCATCCTGGTCAACATGGTGAAACTCCGTCTCTACTAAAAATACAAAATATTAGCTGGGCATGGTGGCGCATGCCTGTAATCCCAGCTACTCAGGAAGTTGAGGCAGGAGAATTGCCTGAACCCAGGAGGTGGAGGTTGTGGTGAGCCGAGATCGCGCCATTGCACTCCAGCCTGGGTAACAAGAGTGAAACTCCATCTCAAAAAAAAAAAAGAGAAAAAGAAAAAAATTATTTATTTATTTATTTATTTGAGATGGAGTTTCACTCTTATTGCCCAGGCTGGAGTGCAGTGCTGTACTCTCAGCTCACTGAACCTCCGCCTCCCGTGTTCAAGTGATTCTCCTGCCTCTGCCTCCCGAGTAGTTGGGATTACAGGCATGAGCCACCTCGCCTGGCTAATTTTGTATTTTTAGTAGAGACAGGATTTCACCATGTTGGCCAGGCTGATCTCAAACTCCTGACCTCAGGTGATCCACCTGCCTCAGCCTCCCAACGTGGTGGGATTATAGGTGTGAGCCACTGCGCCCAGCCTTAATTTTTTTTTTTTCAATTACAAAAATTTTTAAGCACATAGGAAAGTTGAAAGAGTAGAACAGGCTGGGCGTGGTGGCACATGCCTGTAATCCCAGCACTTTTGGGAGGCTGAGGCAGGCGGATCACGAGGTTAAGAGATCCAGACCATTCTGGCCAACATGTGAAACCCCATGTCTACTAAAAAGTACAAAAATTAGCTGGGCATGGTAGCATGTGCCTGTAGTCCTGGCCACTCGGGAGACTGAAGCAGGAGAATCACTTGAACCCAGAATGCAGAGGTTGCAGTGAGCCAATATCGCGCCATGGCACTCCAGCCTGGCTACAGAGTGAGACTCCGTCTCAAAAAAAAAAAAAGAATAGAATGAAGAATACCGATACACACTATTCAGATAGAAAAGTGACTAGTACTGTGTGTAGTGTTTGCATTGTCTTTGTAAATGTGGTATGTTTTTTCTTTTCAGACCATTTAAAAGGATCTTAGACCTTATGGCATTTTATCTCTTAAGTACATCAGTGTGTACCTCCTAAGGATAAAGACAATGTGCTCTAGAACCAGAATGCTCTTGTCACAGCCAGGAAGTTGAACAGCAATTCGTATGTGTCTATTAAGATCTCTCTACAATAGAAGATTCCCTCATTACTCTCAAAATAACTTTAATAACTGATTTTTCCTAATAAGAATAGAGTCAAGGTTCAAACATTGCATTTGGTTATTAGATTTTAAGTTTGTTTCTTTCTGTCTCACCTTGCAGTGTCCTGAATTTTGGATTTCTCTGATCCTTATCTTGTGGTATTAAGTACTTCTCTGCCTTGTGCTTTCTTTAAAGCAGGAATTGGATCTAAAGCTTGTGTACACTCAGATTAAACAGTTGTGGCAGGAATACTAATTGGACGGTGACGTGCACTTTATATTATGTCGTATCACGGGGACATACTGTCCAGCTGTGTATCCGTTAGTATTGATATCCTTTCTACCAGCCGCCTTTCATCTAATGGTTTTACCAGCCACTGCCAGTCCTTTCGTGAACATGTCATTTTGTTAGGGGTTTTTGAATTCTGTCGTTCCTGCTATATGTATTGGCTAGAATTTGTATATAAAGAAGAGCTTTTCCTCAACAACTAGGAACAAGCTACAATTCCTCCTGTTTGTTTTTTTTTTTTGAGACGGAGTCTTGCCCAGCAGTTCAGTGGTGCGATCTTGGCTCACTGCAACCTCCACCTCCTGGATTCAAGTGATTCTTCTGCCTCAGCCTCCCAAGTAGCTGGGACTACAAGCGTGCGCTACTACGCCCAGACAATTTTTATATTTTTAGTAGAGACAGAGTTCACCATATTGGCCAGGCTGTTCTCAAACTTCTGACCTTGTGAAGGTCACCTGCCTTAGCCTCCCAAACTGCTTGGATTATAGTTGTGAGCCACCGCACCTGGCCTACAATTCCTTCTTAAAAAGCAGGGTAGGCCAGGCGTGATGGATCACGCCTGTAATCCCAGCACTTTGGGAGGTGAGGTAGGCAGATCACAAGGTCAAGAGATCGAGACCATCCTGGCCAACATGGTGAAACCCCATCTCTACTAAAAACACATAAATTAACCGGTATGGTGGCACACTCCTGTAGTCCCAGCTACTCAGGAGGCTGAGGCAGGAGAATCACTTCAACCTGGGAGGTGGAGGCTGCAGTGAGCTGAGATTGCGCCACTGCGACAGAACAAGACTGTCTCAAAAAAAAAAATAAATAAATAAATGTTTTTTTTTTTTTTTTTTGAGACGGACGTTGTTTCTTGTTACCCAGGCTGGAGTGCACTGGCGCGATCTCGGCTCACCGCACCCTCCGCCTCCCGGGTTCAGGCAATTCTCCTGCCCCAGCCTCCTGAGTCGCTGGGATTACAGGCACTTGCCACCATGCCCAGCTAATTTTTTGTATTTTTAGTAGAGACGAGGTTTCACCATGTTGACCAGGATGGTCTCGATTTCTTGACCTCGTGATCCACCCGCCTCGGCCTCCCAAAGTGCTGGGATTACAGGCTTGAGCCACCGCGCCCGGCCCTGTTTTCTTTTAAATACCAATTTTTAGAGTAGAGTTTGGTGTCAGTCATTTCACTAGTGACAGATTTTTTTTTCCCCTTGTTTTTTGTTTGTGTGTGTCACATTGGACTCATGAATTTTTATTTTTCAGTATTTTATAATCTCACATCATTATTCTTTTTGAGGCTTAAATTGCTCTGATTTTTTGCCCATATTAAAAAAAACTGCCTCTTCCATTGAAGGAATATTTGATTGTAGTACTTAGATTATTAGGTCATGATCATCAACTGCTTTTAAGTCTTTACAGAACAAGAAAAGCCAAGCAACTAAATAGAACAAGGCCCCTTAATGGTAGTGCAGCAGACGGTCTTATTTTTATTTATTTATTTATTTAGAGATGGAATCTGGCTCTGTCACCCAGGCTGGAGTGCAGCCTGGTATGATCTCAGCTCACTGCAACCTTCACCTCCGGGGTTTAAGCAGTTTTCTGCCTCAGCCTCTTGAGTTGCTGGGATTACAGGCATGTGCCACCATGCCTGGCTAATTTTTTGTATTTTTGGTAGAAATGGGGTTTCACCATCTTGGCCAGGCTGATCTTGAACTCCTGACCTCGTGATTCAACCACTTTGGCCTCCCAAAGGGCTGGGATTACAGGAGTGCGCCACCACACCTGGCCTGAAGGACTTATTTTTTAAGACAGAGTTTTGTTCTTGTCGCCCAGGCTGGAGCGCAATGGTGTGATCTAAGCTTACTGCAACCTCTACCTCCCGGGTTCAACAGATTCTCCTGCCTCAGCCTCCCGAGTAGCTGGGATTACAGGTGCCCACTGCCATGCCGGCTAATTTTTGTATTTTTAGTAGAGACAGGTTCACCATGTTGGCCAGGCTCGTCTTGAACTCCTGACCTCAGGTGATCCACCCACCTGGGCCTCTCAAAGTTCTGGAATTACAAGCGTGTGCCACCATGCCTGGCCACCAGAGGGGCTTTGACCCTACAATAGAGGAAGTTGTGATCACAGGGAAGATGATGTTATCATGGTAGGACTCCTGATTAGAGCAGGAAAGGGCCGTACAGATATTGCCAGTTTTTTGCTGTCATCTATGATGTGTCCTGAAAAGTCTGTATTAAAGGTAAATGTGTAGAAGCTAAGTGACATATAGCATGGCAGGGAGAGTAGCAGAGAGCCAAACATCCCTGATTACATTTGCCTTACAGAAGCACTGATGCTGTAGTCCTAACTTTTTATAATCAGTTTTTCTCCCTTCCCCAAACTACAGTCATTCAGTTTAAAACCAAGGAACATCGAACTGGGGCTGAAGATTGCCTCCTGTTGGCACCCCCACTGGTTTCCATCTTTGTTTAAATTGTTTCGGTTTGAGTCCTGTGCTTCTAAATACTGGATTAGCCTTTTATTTTCCCACTTTCCACTAATTTGAATAAACTGGTAAGAATGAAATGTAAGATA
Source organism: Sapajus apella (assembly GCF_009761245.1). Taxonomy (NCBI): domain Eukaryota; kingdom Metazoa; phylum Chordata; class Mammalia; order Primates; family Cebidae; genus Sapajus; species Sapajus apella. The sequence goes on from NW_022437156.1 coordinate 558,185, forward strand.
TACAGACTGCCCTAATATTTCTATAATGACAAAGATGGTAATGCTGCCCAAGAGGACTTTCCAGCTGTGTTCCATTGCAGGAAGGTAGGGTGTGGGGTCAGCATGTAGCATCCAGAGAGGCCCAGATTTAGGCCTGTCACTGTTCTGGTGGTACATGGCAGAGGCAAGGTGGAAGGTGCATGCTTAGGTTGTCGTGCCTGCCTGTCAGGGAATTTTTCCCTGTTAGGGATTTGACTGTCCTTTCCCAACTCAGGTCCCTGAGCTGCGGAAGAAATCTCGCCGAGAGTACCTGGCTAAGCGGGAACGGGAGAAGCTTGAGGACCTAGAGGCGGAGCTGGCTGATGAGGAGTTCCTTTTTGGGGATGTAGAGCTAAGCCGGCATGAGCGGCGGGAGCTCAAATATAAGCGGCGAGTCCGGGATCTTGCCCGGGAGTACCGGGCAGCTGGGGAGCAGGAGAAGCTGGAGGCCACCAACCGCTACCACATGCCCAAGGAAACCCGAGGACAGGTAAGGCAAAGCGGCATCTGCTTCAGCCTTCATTCCCAAGACAAATTGTGGGGAAGGCTTTAGGGCATTGGGCAACATCTGGGCCAGCCTCTTGCCTTCCCTTTCCCAGTGGGCAAGGCAAAGCAAGTGGGCAGTGGGCGGTGGTAGTAATGGGAGGAGGGGGCTGGGCAAAGAGGACAGCCTGTTTTTGAGGCTTCACATATCCCCTCTCTCCATAGCCAGCTCGAGCTGTGGATCTAGTGGAGGAGGAATCAGGAGCCCCTGGGGAGGAGCAGCGGCGCTGGGAGGAGGCTCGGCTTGGGGCAGCGTCCCTGAAGTTTGGGGCCCGAGATGCTGCCTCTCAGGAGCCCAAGTATCAACTAGTGCTGGAGGAGGAGGAGACCATTGAGTTTGTGCGGGCCACTCAGCTCCAGGGTGATGAGGTAAGAGGGGAGTTGGGAGACATTCTGAGGAGGATCTGAAGCGAGCTATTTAGCTCATGCCTCCTTCTCTTTCCTTAGGATCCATCACCTCCACCTGCTTCAACTCAGGCCCAGCAGAAAGAGTCCATCCAGGCTGTCCGCCGCAGCCTCCCGGTGTTCCCCTTTCGAGAGGAGCTCCTGGCTGCTATTGCTAATCACCAAGTCCTCATCATTGAAGGCGAGACAGGCTCAGGGAAGACCACCCAGATCCCACAGTATCTCTTTGAGGAGGTATCGTCATCTCACCCTTCAGCTTGCCAGGGCACCAGGCATTGATGTTCTCATTCCTCGTCAGAGCTCCTTTTAGATTATATTTCTAGTAGACATTTAACCCATCTTTTCCACTAAATTGTGAAATTCTTGAGAATAAAGGCTATACCTTTTTCACATTTCTGTTCTTGCTTCCTGCATACAATTCATTCATGTTGGACGGATAAGTAGGTGGATTAGTGGACTGGGATGTGTGTGTAAATGTTGACCTCCCTGTACTCCAGCCTGGCCAAAAGACAAGGATTTAACGGACTATTTTCTTGCATTTTTGTTTGTTTGGTTTTTTTGGAGACGGACTCTTGCTCTGTCACCCAAGCTGGAGTGCAGTGGCGCAATCTCAGCTTACTGCAACCTCTGACTCCTAGATTCGAGCCATTCTGCCTCAGCCTTCTGAGTAGCTGGGATTATAGGCTTGCACCACCACACCTGGCTAATTTTTAGTAGAGACAGGGTTTTGCCATGTTGGCCAGGCTGGTCTCAAACTTGACCTCAAGTGACCTGGCCACCTCGGCCTCACAAAGTGCTGGGATTACAGGCGTGAGCCACCGTGCCCGCCCCCTGCCTTATTTTGGAGATAAGCTCTTGCTCTCATGGCCAAGCTGGAGTGACGTGACACCATCATGGCTCACTGCAGCCTGGAACTGCTGGGCTCCAGAGATCCTCCCACCTCAGCCTCCTCAGTATCTGGGAAGTGCATACCACCATGCCTATATTAAAAAAAATTTTTTTTGAGACAGAGTCTTGCTCTGTTGCCCAGACTAGAGTGCGTTGTCATGATCTTGGCTCACTGCAACCTCTGCCTCCTGGGTTCAAGCGATTCTTCTGCCTCAGCCTCCCAAGTAACTGGAATTACCACCAGCACCACCATGCCCAGCTAATTTTTTGTATTTTAGTAGAGACAGGGTTTCACCATTTTGGCCAGGCTGATCTTGAACTCCTGACCTTTTGATCCCCCCTCCTTGGCCTCCCAAAGTGCTGGGATCACAGGCATGAGCCACCACGCCCAGCCACCTTCCTGTTATTTTACATTAGCTGGGTCTGCCTCAGCTAATCAGTTCTTTTCCTGCTCAAGTCCAGCAGAGCCATGAGCTTAATTACCCAGAGCTGAGTGAAGACCCTCTCTGAAGGCCCTAGTTCTGTCATCCTATCTATTTGCCCTTCTTTTCTGGTTTTCAGCATCTGTCTTTTTCTCCTTTTCTCCTGCCTGGCTTTTTACAACTTTCTCTGCATTGTACGTGGTCCCAGGGGCATATTTAGCAAAGGACAAACCTCTTCTTTCTTCCTTGTCATTCAGGGTTATACAGAGAAGGGTATGAAGATTGCCTGCACCCAGCCCCGGAGAGTGGCTGCCATGAGTGTGGCCGCCCGAGTGGCCCGGGAGATGGGTGTGAAGCTGGGGAATGAGGTGAGATTTCTAGGGAACTGGGATCTGTGACTCAGTCTACACTGCCCTCAGGTCCCCACAGAAGTCTTGGTGCTGCCCCACTTTACCTTTCCCCAAGTTCCTTTCAGGGTGCACCAGCTCATACTTGGTTGCTAATGATTCCCTTGACCAGGTTGGCTACAGCATCCGCTTTGAGGACTGCACATCAGAGCGAACTGTCCTCCGCTACATGACAGATGGGATGCTTCTCCGGGAGTTCCTCTCTGAGCCTGACCTTGCAAGTTACAGGTATGTACAGGGCCCTCATCTCCCGTGAGAGCCCACACTCTCTTCCTCACGTTCTGCCGCCTCTCTCCCACCCAGTGCTTTCCTGGATCTCTAATCTCTGGCCTTTCTCTCCTTTTTTCCCACCTAGCGAATTCAGCCATTGTCTTCTGATTAATCCACCAGTTCTTGAACCTTTATGGTTCATATGGTCCTTGAACTGACCTCCAGGTACCACGGAGATGGGGCTGTAGGATAGAAGAGATTGTAGAGAAACCTCTTTTTCCTTCCCTACTCATCTCCAGGGTTTAGAAAACAATCAGAATAGAAGAGCATTGCTGCAGAGACTTAAAATGCTGTGCGAAGAACGTTTGAAAACACTTGGGATGCTCAACTCAGAGGGAGAAACAGGGGAAGCATCCTGGTTCCCTCTAATTATGTGAAAGCTGTTACATGGAAGGAAGGATCAGACTTGTTTTATGTGACCCTACAGGACACACCTAGGAACCATAGGGAGGTTACAGGGAGACAGATTTCAGTTCAATACCAAAATGGCTGAGTAACCCTCAGAGATTGCAGGGTTTGTCAGAGTGATTGGACCCTGGGGCTTGGACCTCCACACAAGTCTTGGGTAGCTTGGTCTGTGAATAATGAGCTCTTAATGCTGGAAATGGCCAACCAGGGATTGGTTTAGCATGTGCTGAGGGGGAAAAGGGATTCATGAATGAGATGGGGGTGGGGTCAGGCCAGCTGAACAGTATGTGCCTTTTCAACTCGTCAGAGGCTGTGAATTTCTGGCCCTGGAAGATCACAGTGGAGTAATTGGACAGATAGAACTTGATACTTCATATCCCTTGCAAAAAATCTCTGATAACCCATGGAGAGCCAGCCAGTGCAAGAGTGTCTGATGCAGATGTTTTTGCCCATCGAGCCAGTCTGCTTTGTGGAATGGCTGGAGACTTCACCATCATAGTTAGGGTTAGGCACTATGTTAAGGTTGGGGAGGTGGGTAGGGGAAGATGGGAATGAGTTCCTGGGATTTCGCTGCCACCCAGAAAAGCCAAAGAATAAAGGAAAGAGAAAGAAGGTGTCATGTACTTAACTGAGTTAGGGGAAACCAAGGAATGCAGAGTCCTCTGAGAGTTGGGGTTGAAAGGCTTAACTTGCTCCTCTTTCCAAAAGAAGAAACAGAGCAAGGAAGGATGCCAGAGGCAGTTGTTCCACAGGACACCCGGAGCTTCTGGGCTGTTTGAATCGCAGCAGCTGTGATCTATTATTCACAGCCAGCCTTGGTGGCCCACTCTTATTGAAAGGGACCCTGCCCTCCAACTTTTTTTTTTCCTTTAAAACATATCCTTCCACTTTTTCTAGTAAGAGCAGCTGCTGAGTCAAAGCAGACTCTTGACTGAACTAGAGGGCATGTCTGACTTGTCCTGGGTCAGTGTGCAGCCTCTACATCTTGGCTCCTATTGTCTGCTGAGGCTGGGATAGATTGTAGATCATGGGGCTGTGCCTTCTCTGACTTTCTGTTGGTCTTACGTAGCTGGGATGGCCGGCTTCTCCTTAGAGCCCCCTCCCTCAACAGTCATTCTTGAGCTCTGTGTCCATTACTCCCCTCTCATCCAGGGAACCCTGGTGTCTGATAGCCCAGCGCTCCTCCCTCATTGCTCCCCTATTTCCTCTTCAGCGTGGTGATGGTGGATGAGGCACACGAACGGACCCTACACACAGACATTCTCTTTGGATTGATCAAGGATGTTGCTCGCTTCCGACCTGAGCTCAAGGTCCTGGTGGCTTCAGCCACATTGGACACTGCCCGTTTCTCTACCTTCTTTGATGACGCCCCTGTGTTTCGAATCCCTGGACGCAGGTTTCCTGTGGACATCTTCTATACCAAGGTGCCCCCTCAGGGGAGGATGGGCTTAAGTCTGTGGCAGAAAAGCTGGGGCCTTCGGAGGAGATTATCCCAAGGAGGGAAAGATGGAACGGAAAGTCCAAAAGGGAACTAGGATGAAGCATATGTTGATTTGGGAGGAGAGGAACGATTTGCCTAAGCAGGTGGCCCTCCTGTGACCCCATCTCTTTCTGCTCTCCAGGCTCCAGAGGCTGACTACTTGGAAGCTTGTGTCGTATCTGTGTTGCAGATCCATGTGACCCAGCCCCCTGGGGATATCCTGGTGTTCCTGACAGGACAGGTGCCTGACATGGTTGGGAGAGGGGGTGATGTATCCCAGGGGAGGACAGGGCTGGCGTGTTGGTCTTCTGTGACCCTGGGACCCTTGCTGCTCTCCCCACTCTCTATCCAGGAAGAGATTGAGGCTGCCTGTGAGATGCTCCAGGATCGCTGCCGCCGCCTGGGCTCCAAAATCCGGGAGCTCCTGGTGCTGCCCATTTATGCCAACCTGCCCTCTGACATGCAGGCCCGTATCTTCCAGCCCACACCACCTGGGGCACGAAAGGTCAGTTGGACAAACCCACACTCTTCACACCTGTGCTTCACACAACAGTAGTGAAAAAGGTGTGTGCCTGCCCCATGCAAGGGGAGTCCTGGGCACTGCTACAGACACAGCTGAGGAACCAGTCTCTCACCCCTGGGGCTGAAGAGAGAGGACATACCGTATGAACCAAGAGAGAGCCAAATATGTGATCTGGAAAGTAAGCACAGCAGATTCAGTGGAGATGGGAAGTCCTTGATGGGCCAGGAGGTGGGATTTGATACGGACCTTTAAGAGAAATGGCTGAGGTTGGGTGCAGTAACTCACGTCTGTAATCCCAGCACTTTGGGAGGCCAAGGCGGGTGGATCACTTGAGGTCAGTAGTTCTAAACCAGCCTGGCCAACATGGTGAAACCCTATCTCAACTAAAAATACAAAAATTAGCCAGGCGTGGTAGAGGGTGCCTGTAATCCCAGCTACTTGGGAGGCTGAGGCAGGAGAATCGCTTGAGCCTGGGGGGCGGAGGTTGCAGTGAGCCGAGATTGTACCTCTGCATTCCAGCCTGGGCAACAGTGAGACTCTGTCTCAAAAATGAAAAATGGCTGAGAAGTTATCAGTGGAAGGCCCAAGGTGCGTTTGAGGTCAGAATGTGAGCTAGTAGGCTTAGTGGGAGGTTCATGCAGTACAGGAGTAGGAGACGAGACTAAAAACAATTTGGGGCTGCCGGGCGCGGTGGCTCATGCCTGTAATCCCAGCACTTTGGGAGGCCGAGGCGGGTGGATCACGAGGTCAAGAGATCGAGACCATCCTGGTCAACATGGTGAAACCCCGTCTCTACTAAAAATACAGAAGATTAGCTGGGCGTGGTGGCGTGTGCCTGTAATCCCAGCTACTCAGGAGGCTGAGGCAGGAGAATTGCCTGAACCCAGGAGGCAGAGATTGCGATGAGCCGCCGAGATCGCACCATTGCACTCCAGCCTGGGTAACAAGAGCGAAACTCTGTCTCAAAAAAAACAAAAACAAAAACAATTTGGGGCTAAGATTAGGGAGGGCCTTTGATGACAGGAGAGCTTGGACTTATTTATTTATTGTTTTGAGACAGAGTCGTGCTCTGTCACCCAGGCTGGAGTGCAGTGGCAAAATCTTGGCTCACTGCAGCCTCTGCCTCCCAGGCTCAAGTGATTCTTGTGCCTCAGCCTCGCAAGTAGCTGGGATTACCAGGTGTACCACTACATCCAGCTAATTTTATTTTATTTTATTTTTTTTGAGATGGAGTCTGGCTTTATCGCCCAGGCTGGAGTGCAGTGACATGACCTCAGCTCACTACAACCTCTGTCTCCCAGGTTCAAGCAGTTCTCCTGCCTCAGCCTCCCAAGTAGCTGGGATTACAGATGCGCACCACCATGCCCTGCTAATTTTTTGTATTTTTAGTAGAGATGGGGTTTTGCCATGTTGGCCTGGCTCGTCTCAAACACCTGACCTCAGGTGATCCGCTCACCTTGGCCTCCCAGAGTGCTGGGATTACAGGTGTGAGCCACCATGCCCGGCCAACAACCAGCTAATTTTTAGTAGAGATGGGGTTTCGCCATGTTGGCCAGCCTGGTCTTGAACTATTGGCCTCAAGTCATCTGCCCGCCTTGGCCTCCCAAAGTGCTGAGATTACAGGCATGAGCCACCATATCCAGAGAAGTTTGGACTTTAGATAGCTTAGTAGCAATCAAAGGATTTTGAGCAGAGATATAACTTTCATTCAACAAATATTTAATTGAGTTCTTTGTGTGTGGTGTCAGATACACAGGAGTTGATACAGTGATGCACAAAACAAAGTCCCTAGCCTAACAAACTTGTACTTGCGGCCTATTGGGGAAACGGTGGATGCATAAATACATAATGTCAGTTTGTGGCCAGTGCTGTGAAGAGATACAAGGCAGCATAGCAGGATGGAACTTGACTCTGAGAGGTGGGGGTGAGGACTGGCATGAAGATATTTGCCTTGGGGTGTAGGGAAGGCCCTTCCGTAAAGGGAAAGTGGAATAGAGACCAAACCAGGTGAGGCAGGAGCCAGGCTGATATTTGGGGAGAAAACTGCCACAGACAGAGGGAACAGCCGATGCAAATGAAATGATCCAGTGAGGAGTGCATGTACATGGGCAGAGCAAAGCAGTGTGCAGGAGGAGTGAGGGAGGGGATGGAGTGCTAGCAGATGAGGTCAGAAAGGCAGTCGGGGTAGGTGATCCAGGCTTTTAAGGGGCTTGGATTGAATTCTAGAGTAGGATAGGAAACCACTGAAGGATGGGGAGTGATGTGACATGTTTATATATTAAAAGGACCATCCTGGATGCCATTGACAGGATGGGAGTAGAAACAGATAGACGTGTTAGAAGGCTTTTACAGGAAGTGTTGTGTGAAGATGGAAGCGGTGGTGGGGAAGATGGGTCAGGAACTTGAACACACCCATTCCCCTTCTGAAAAGATTAACACCCTAAATCCTCTTCTCCATTTTCTTTCCTCCTTGTGCCCCTGCTGACTGCCAGCCCCCATTTCCCTCTCCCCTGTCTTCTGTCCTTGTCCCTTGTTCTTGACCTTGGATACTAATTCCCTCAGCTCCTGCTTCCCTTACCGCAACTGCTTCACTACTCCTAACTTTCCAAGATGACTTTTTCTGGGTAACGAGGTGGGAAGGGTCGCTGGGTGACCCCATATCCTCTCACTCAGGTGGTTGTGGCAACAAACATTGCTGAGACATCACTTACCATTGAGGGCATCATTTATGTGCTGGATCCAGGGTTCTGTAAGCAGAAGAGCTACAACCCCCGCACAGGAATGGAATCGCTCACTGTCACACCCTGCAGCAAGGTCAGCCTGGGGATGCATGGGAGTCAGGGAGGTAGAATTGGTCCACAGGGGAGGTCCAACTCCAGAAGCAGGGTGGGGGCTTCTTAGCAAACGGGGATGAGCAGTTTACATCCATCTAAATTTCTTGCATAAATACTGCCCTTTTTCTTTTCCCCCACCAAATTGTCGGCTAGCCTGCTCTCCTTTCTTTCCAGGCCTCAGCTAATCAGCGAGCTGGCAGGGCAGGTCGGGTGGCTGCAGGAAAATGCTTCCGCCTGTATACTGCCTGGGCCTATCAGCACGAGCTTGAGGAAACCACAGTGCCTGAGATCCAGAGGACCAGCTTGGGCAATGTCGTGTTGCTACTCAAGAGCTTAGGTGACTGGGCTACCTGAGAGAAGGGGGAAGTGGGCTAGAGTCATGGTCCTTTGAAGGGACTCTGTTCCATCCCTCCCACCTCTCTCTAGGGATCCATGACCTAATGCACTTTGATTTCCTGGACGCTCCACCATATGAGACCCTGCTGCTGGCTTTGGAGCAGCTGTACGCCCTGGGAGCCCTCAACCACCTTGGGGAGCTCACCACGGTGAGTTGGGGGGCAGCATGGGTGGGGGCTTATCATCCTGTAAGGGTCAGGATGGCTCCAGGGACCCCTATAGCAATGGAGGGAATCCTGAGGGAGGACCGGGCTCAACTCTCTCTCTCCTCTCCTTAGTCTGGTCGAAAGATGGCAGAGCTGCCGGTGGACCCCATGCTGTCCAAAATGATCTTGGCCTCTGAGAAGTAAGCCCTCCTCTCCACCCAGGCCCGCAGGCCTCGAGGCCTCTGTCTCTGGGGTCTTCTTTGTCTCTTTGTCTTTTTCTCTTCATATTACTATTTAATAAATAATAAATTATTAGATAACTCTGAATGCCCCCTTTTGAGACCCACAAGGGTAAGACACTTGATCCTGTCCTTGATTATATTAAATGGGCAAGACTGACTGACAGAAAATTCTGGGTCTTGAATGAAAGTAGATTTTCCATGTGGGAGGGTTATTGAATGAGGGCTGGTTTTGGAACTTACTCATTCCCAAGGTTTCAAACTAGAACATTTAGATGTAGCTGTGGAGGGACCACCTTTAAATGCCATTCCTCTGCTGTCAGAGATCTTTTCTGAATGCACATATTGAATGCACACTTTCTGCAGAAGCCTCAGAAATCCCCAGTGTTTTCTCCTCCTGCCTCCATGGATGTCCCTCCCTTGTGACTATGTTTCATCTATGCTATTTCCTTGACCCCCAAGCTGCTGCCAGAATCTATCTATCTGCTGGCTGCTTTGTAACCATTATGCCAACCAGCCTTCCCCACATGAGGAAACATCCATCACACAGTGATCACTTCCCCCTCCACCATATCTGTGCTTATGTGTCTTGCTTTGAACTCGTGCTTTCCCCTTCCTGTCCCAGGTACAGCTGTTCAGAGGAGATCCTGACAGTGGCTGCCATGCTGTCTGTCAACAACTCCATCTTCTACCGGCCAAAGGACAAGGTTGTCCATGCTGACAATGCCCGTGTCAACTTCTTCCTTCCTGGTGGTGACCACCTGGTTCTGCTAAACGTTTACACACAGGTCACTGGGCTTGGAGTGAGTGGGAAAGAGACATGGGGGGACTTTAGTCCTGCTGTATACTTAACTACCTCTCCTTTCTTTTTAACCCTCTTCCCAGTGGGCTGAGAGTGGTTACTCTTCCCAGTGGTGCTATGAGAACTTTGTACAGTTCAGATCAATGCGCCGAGCCCGAGATGTGCGGGAACAGCTGGAAGGGCTCTTGGAACGTGTGGAAGTTGGTCTCAGTTCCTGCCAGGGGGACTATATCCGTGTACGCAAGGTCAGCATTTCTTTTGCCTACCGCCTTCTACCTGCAGTACCTTCCTGGGGGCATGCAGCAGCTCCTCCAGCCTGAGGACGTGCTCTCTTCCCCTTATGTACCACGTGTCCTCCCAGGGCTTTCTTCCCCAGACCACTGAAGGTTCATTCCTGGGGGATTCTTCATGCCTTCCCTACCTCGCTAGTTTTCCCAAAGCTTGAACTAAAAAGGTAGTGAGCACTTAGGGTCCCCAGATATCTGCCTTTTCCATTGATTTTCTTTCCTGCCTTCCCCTTAGGCCATCACTGCTGGTTACTTTTACCACACAGCACGGTTGACTCGGAGCGGGTACCGCACAGTGAAACAGCAGCAGACGGTCTTCATTCATCCCAATTCCTCCCTCTTTGAGCAACAGCCACGCTGGCTGCTCTACCATGAACTTGTCTTGACCACCAAAGAGTTCATGAGACAGGTGAGGAGAACATCCTGTGCCCATGCAGGTGGAGACTGTAGAGAAGCGTCCTGGCAAGCTAAGAACCCAGTTTCAGGTTGCTCGGCCTGGTACAAAAATAGGGAGGTAGGGTAAAATGAAAGACATCCTTTTGTTTTTTTTGTTTTGTTTGAGACGGAGTCTCACTATGTCGCCCAGGCTGGAGTGCAGTGGCGTGATCTTGGCTCACTGCAACCTCTTCCTCCCGGGTTCAAGTGATTCTCGTGCCTCAGCCTCCCAGTAGCTGGGATTACAGGCACAAGCCACCATGCCCAGCTAATTTTCTGTATTTTTAGTAGACATGGGGTTTCACCATGTTGGCTAGGCTGCTCTCAAATGCCCGCCTCGGCCTCCCAAAGTGCTGGGATTACAAGCATGAGCCACGGTGCCTGGCTGACATCCTTCCTTACAGGTGTCAGCGTCTTCCAAGATCTGAGAATTATACATTCATTCAGTAAATATTTGAATGGCTACTGTATAGGTGCTGGGCTATAATGAACAAAGCAGAGTCTCTGGTTTCACAAGTGTACTTACAGTCTTTATGTTCCATACTTTTCTTAGGAATAGCTTATTTGGTATCTTGAATAACATATAGAGGTGTATCTGCCCTTTGGGTATATAATAATAGAGCCAGGCACCTTTACCTCTAGCCCTGTAGTCAAAGGGGAACGATAACTTTCCACCACACACATAAGGATCTAGGCTGGGGCTGGGCATGCTGGCTCATTCTTGTAAGCCATCCCAGCACTTTGGGAGGCCAAGATCAGCCCAGGCAACATAGTGAGACCCCATCTCTACAAAAAATTAATGGGGCACTGTGATTCGGGCCTGTAGTCACAGCTACTTGAGAGGCTGAGGCAGGATTGCTTTGAGCCAGGGAGGTCGAGGCTGCAGTGAGCCACTGCAGTCCAGCCTGGGCAATAGAGCAACACTGTCACCCAGGTTGGAGTGCAATGATGTGATCTAGGCTCACTGCAGCCTCCACCCCCCAGATCCAAGTGATTCTCCTGCTTCAGCCCCCTGAGTAGCTGGGATTACAGGTGCCCACCACCACACCCAGCTAATTTTTTGTATTTTTTTAAAAACAGGGTTTCACTATGTTGGCCAGGCTGGTCTCAAACGCTTGACCTTGTGATCTGCCTGCCTCGGCCTCCTAAAGTGTTGGGATTATAGGCATGAGCCAATGCGCCTGGCCAACCTTGTTTCAATTCAGAAAAAAAAAAAAAATTAACAATAAAAAAGTATCTAGGTTGGAAAGAAGAGAACTCTATTGCTCTTTTCTGTCTCCTTCTAGGTACTGGAGATTGAGAGCAGTTGGCTTCTGGAGGTGGCTCCCCATTATTATAAGGCCAAGGAGCTAGAAGATCCCCATGCTAAGAAAATGCCCAAAAAAATAGGCAAGACACGAGAAGAGCTAGGGTGAGAGAAGGACGTGAACAGAACCTGACACCAGCTCCTTTTCCTACTATATATTATTTAATATCTATTAAATAAAATTATTTTTGGAATAAAGCTTGTGGGAACATTTGGGATTCAGAGAAATTCTATCTCATATAGTCAGTTAAACTTTATTATTTACAAGTTAAATTACACAGCAGCTTTACATAGCATGAGATGGAAAGGAAGGAAGGAGAGAGAGGAGAAGAAGCTGGCTCCTGAGATTCTTGGCTTCCTCTACCTCCTTCTCTTAGGCATAGCAGTCTTCAGCGCTGCTCCCACTCCAAGGTCAAAGATCATGGGTCAGAACACAGGTTTAAGTCAGGTTCTGGCTCTGACAGCCCCAGGGCCACCAGGGCTCCCACTAGCAGCTTCTTCACTGGCGTTGGAGGTGAGTGTGAAGGCATCAGCTGCAGGGAGAAAGGTTAATGGCAGTTGGGGGAAGCACAGAGATGTTCTACCCTTCACCCAGCCCTACCTAGAACTCACTTTATCTAGGCGATGGCGACAAATGAGGCCACTGGAATTCAGGTAGAAAGTGGAGTAGGCATCATAGGTCCTGGGGAACAGAGAGAGAGGCTTACTGAGGGAGAAGGTGACTGGTCCCAAAGCTTAATCCAAGCATCTGTTTAGTAGTTCCTAAATTCTGCTACATATTAGATCACTCGGGGGACTTCTTAACAAACATCTCTGCTTAGGTTGTGCCCTGTCCCAATTAAATCAGAGTGTTTGGTGTCAATATTTTTTTAACAATCCTGGAGTATTTCTACTGTGCAGCAGTTTGGGAATTGCTGGTTTAAAAACTTATATCCAATGTTTGTGGCTGAGCCTAACAATTTCTTGGGATTCTACTCCTAGGCAGAAATTTACCTGTAATTTGTTGTAAGGCTCAACAAATGAAACAGCACTTTTCATTTGTTCAGTACATTTTTTTTTTTTTTTTTTTAAAGACAGGGTTTCACTGTGTCATCCAGGCTGGAGTGCAGTAATGTGATCGTGGCTCACTGCAACTTCCACTTCCTGGGTTCAAGGGATTCTCCCACCTCAGCCTCCCAAGTAGCTGGAAGTGCAGATGCACACCACCATGCCTGGCTAATTTTTGTATTTTTTGGTAGAGACAGGGTTTCACCATGTTGGCCAGAAGGTCTTGAACTCCTTACCTGAGGTGATCTGCCCGCCTTGGCCTCCCAAAGTGCTGGCATTACAGGCGTGAGCCACCACACCTGGCCTGTTTAGTAAGTATTTGAGTACCTACCATGTGCTAAGTACTTTATAGGAAGAAACTGAAGCTCAGAGATTTTTCTAATATACTCAGTCTCTATTATTTTTTAAAACTAACGTAAACTTAAATAAGTTCCCTGTCCTTGAACAGTCAAGCCAAGATAGGTTAAAGGTTGTTTGGGAGACTAAATCATCTGTAATCCCAGCACTTTGGAAGGCTGAGGTGGGTGGATCACCTGATGTCCAGAGTTTGAGACCAGCCTGGCCAACATGGTGAAACCCTGTCTCTACTAAATATACAAAAATTAGCTGAGTGTGGTGGTGGGTGCCTGTAATCCCAGCTACCCAGGAGCTTGAGGCAGGAGAATCGCTGGAACCTGGGAGGCAGAGGCTGCAGTGAGCCAAGATGGTGCCACTGTACTCCAGCCTGGGCGACTGAGCAAGACTCCGCTACAAAAAAACCAAGGGAACTAATTATAGTTTGGGTCCTTTCTCAGCTCTTACCGGTAAAGCTCATCTTTGTCACGCTTGTAGAACCGCAGAAAGAGCAAGTGGACAGGCAGCCCTACGAGCCGCCACCGGGCTTGCAGGGTCCAATTCTCAGGGTGGCGGGTCAGCTGCAGAACCTCCAAACGAAGCTGTGCAAAATAATTCCAGGCCAGGAAACGGCAGAGGGTCAGTGAAAGAATGTACAATGTCCGGCCCCTGTGAAGAAGGGATAGGAAAGAAATCTAACGATGGCAGAATTAGAAAACCAAACTGGCTTCTGTACAAGGAGGTGGAACAGCTGTGAGAAGCAGTCTAGGAGCTTCTCTGGGAAGTGAAAAGAGTCAAGCGTATAGCTTTAGGTCCGTTTCCTCCCCAAGGCCCTACCTGTGCCCCAATTCTTACTTGGTACGTATGTTGAGGATCTCACTGATGAATTCCACATCCAAGGAATACAGACTGTAGTCATGGGATTGAAGGAAGAGATTGGGAAGCTAGGTGCAAGAAGACAGCATCAACACAGTGGGAAAGAAAACATAATCCTATTTTTCAGTTTTCTATTTTTTTTTTTTTTTTTTTTTTTTTTTTGAG
>NW_022437156.1:572514-616615 GCF_009761245.1 Sapajus apella
TTTTGAGATGGAGTCTTGCTCTTTTGCCAAGGCTGGAGTGCAATGGTGTCATCTTGGCCCACTGCAATCTCCGCCTTCTGGGTTCAAGTGATTCTCCTGCCTCAGTCCCCCGAGTGGCTGGGATTACAGGCGAGTGCCACCATGCCTGGCTAATTTTTGTATTTTTGGTAGAGACGGGGTTTCACCATATTGGCCAGGTTGGTCTCGAACTCCTGACCTCAGATGATCCACCCCCCTCGGTCTCCCAAAGTGCTGGGATTACAGGTGTGAGCCACAAAGCCCGGCCAAGAAAATGTTTATAACACATTTTTATGCCTTCCTCATGGTTCCCAAAAAGAATCCGGTTGACTAACCCCCTACTTCCAAGGATTACCCACATCCCTTCCCACTGTAGATGAAAACCACTTTTGCACTGACTTACCTCTTGTCTCAGTCTCTCATACATGACAGACAGATGTTCCTCCATACTAGGATCTCCTGACGGGGTGGTGGGGGAAGGGTGGGCAGTTCCAGGGGCTTGGAAAGGCATCAAAGCCCCAGGATAGGGGCAGGGAGGTCCCTCAAAAAGGCTTCTAAGCCCATCCAGGCAGCCGCTATGCAACTCAGGTTCTGGTCCCTCCTCCCCATTTCTTGGAGGGAGAGCCACCCATGCTGAGTTGAGGGCCTGGATCTGAAGGAGAGGTACTGGGGGAGCCTGGGGAAGACGCTGGGTGGGAGGCCGTGGGGGCAGGGGAGACCAGAGTAGAGGATAAGATGGGGAAGTGGTTGTTGTGGAGGGGGGCCAAAGGGGTAGGAATGGTAGACTCCCTGGAGAAAGCTGGTCCTAAGGAGACAACAAAAGGTAAAAAGGTAAGAATCCACTTGCCTAACACCCCTTCATCCCTTGGATGCTCAACAGGCTTCCAATACCTATATTTTCCTGACAGAATGGATGGAATTACTATAAAAAAAGGGATGGATTCATCTCCATCCACACTGAAAACAAGAGGAAACCATTTTATGTGACACAAGTACAAGTACCGGTACCTCCCAAAAATACTAGCAAACATCTTTATTTTTTTGAGACGAAGTCTTGGTGTCCCCCAGGCTGGTGTGCAATAGCCTAATCACAGCTCACTGCAACCTCCACCTCCCGGATTCAAGTGATTCTCCTGCCCTAGCCTCCCAAGTAGCACGGCGGCTAATTTTTGTAATTTTAGTAGAGACAAGGTTTCACCTTGTTGGCCAGACTGGTCTAGAACTCCTGACCTCAGGTGATCCATCCGCCTCGGCCTCCCAAAGTGCTGGGACTACAGGCGTGAGCCACCGCGCCCGGCCACATTCCTTGAAGATTCCAACAATGGGGGCAGTTCACCTCTCTTATTGCAAGAATCATGTAATACATACTTGATGAGTGAACCAATAACAGATTTTATTGTACTGTGGATGAAATGCTGTGGCCTGTACCTCTCCACGCTTAAGTGTGCTAGGCAAATGTACAGAGAAAAGAACATCCAGCTGAAGCTAGGAATCTAAATTCTAATTCTACCCTGTAACTTTAGGTACTCTCATTCCCTATGCCTCCGCTTCCTACAAATGTCCTATAAATGAGGACAATAAAGCCTCACTGGGTTATGAGGCCTATATGAGACAATGACAGCCCCTCTAATGACAGCCAAACCTTAGGAGACAGTTATAGGCTGGCCTTCATTCTCCTGGGTTTACCGACGTTGAAACCGCGAGGGGAGGTCACCCAAAGTCAGGCCTGACCCGAGTCCCTCCACTCCCAAGGAACCCCCCGGGGGACTGTCTCACTCCAGGGAAGGCGTGACGACCGCTCGGGTACCTCGGTCCCCGACGGTGTCCCAGAGGCGCCGTCTCTGCTGGGGGCGTGGCCATCTTGCCAGCCCCGGGGCACGGGCCCGAACCGGGTGCACACTGGCCGGCCTTCCTGCCAGGACCGCTCTCCGGGTGCAAGATGCGCGGGCTGCTGTGGGTGCCCCGCGGGTCTGCTCTGGGCCGCGGATTTCCGGGGCGGCGCCGCGGCCGGGCTGCGAATCTCTCCGCCCCTGCCCTTCAAATCACCTCCAGGCACAGGTAACCGAGGACAATCGGGCGCAACGCACCCCGCTGCCCGGCTTGACCCCGCCTGTGAGCCCTCAGCCCTGGGGGCACCGACGTCCCTGCGCTCCAGGCCCTGCAGCGCCGCCTTGCCGCCCCAACGACCCCTAGCCAGTCCACGCGCCGCGGGGCACAGGTGGGAAGGGGCGGTGGGTGTCACTGCGCCTGCGCGGAAACCGGTGCGCGCTCCGCCCCGCGCAGCGGTTCTGAGGAGGGTCTCTCCCCGCCCCCTCTCCTCTCTCCCGCGGTTCAGCTCTCACCTGGGGTCGAGCCTGGTAGGCGCGGAGGCAGGGGCCGAGACGCCGAGCCGCACCCCGGCTGGGTTGGTACATGATCTTCCGGGAGTGGAGAAGCCTCCTGAGTCCGACCTCCGGCCTCCTCACAGGGGTGAGCGCGCCCCGGAGCCGGCTTCGTGAAGGGGAAAGGAGGGGGGGGAAGGGGCTGAGGGAGGGAAACGGAGATGTCGCGCGCTTGCGCACCGCAGGCTTAAGCGAAGCGGCTGTAGCGTTCTATCGGCAGTAAGTGCGCTTGCGCTCGCGGGCTCGGAGACTGCCTGAATGCGCTTGCGTAAATTAGCAGCCCAAGCGCCGTATTCACAGCTGAGGCATTTGCGCAAAAAGCTAAGCAAAAACAGCGCCGAACCGGGGGCAACGACAGTGAGGGGTGAGGCGGCTGAAATAATAAGTTTTTCAACAGCTCTTGTGATAAAAATAAATACTTTTATTGCTCTGGTTAAAAGAAAGATACAAATGACTTGAAGCTGATAAGCCCGCTGAATGAATGAATGAATGAATGTATCCATCTATTATGAGGGTTGGGCTTTGGCTCTTTCCTGTAGTGAGGGAGAAATAATACTGTGAAGATGTGACACGGGGCTGCGGTCACCAAGGCCTGGTGCTGCGTCGTTCCTGCAGGTTTCGAATGAACCTGGCGTTGAATATGTCCCCACCCATTGTCCAGGACTGGGCTGGTGGGGCCGGGGCCGTGGCCTGTGGAGGAGCTGGGTGCACAGGCTTCTCCCCAGATCCATCCTGCGACAAGGCCTGCTCCTCACTGGCAGACCTGGTAGGTGCGGAGATGGAGAGTGGGTTACAGGACTGCTAAAGAGGAAATTAAGATTACAGACTCTTCAAGGTCTCGGGCCAGGTTTTAATGTAGGACACATGATGGGTATGATGCTGGAACCATTAGTGCTATGTCCAAATTCAAAACCTCTCAGAGAACCTTTATTCCAAAGGGAAGTACAGAGTTGAACCTGTAGGGAAAGGAGCTTGGAGGATGTAAGGTAGAAGGAATTGTGGGAGGAGCTAGTGTTGAGTTCATACAGTAAGATTTAGGAGCAGGAAGTGGTTGAGAGTGATGTTAGGAAGGGAGTCAGATGGTGGTGGGAGGCTGTTAGGGTAGGGGTTTAGACCTCACCTATTCTTTATTTCCTGTTCTCCCTGCTTGGAGTCTTGGTTGCCTGTGGAAACATCAGGCATATGAATGGGAAGGCAGGAGTAGATAGTGAATGTGGCCTACTTGATTTGAGGGTAAGGAGAAGTTAATACTTACCTGTATTAGGGGATGAGGAAGTCACCCCCCCATGGCGGCTGTAGCAGCAGCTTTGGGCTACCAGCCCTGGGGGAGTCCCCCTGTAGAAGAAATGGGAGATGATGGGGAGGAGACTATGGATGAAAGATGGGTGGGTATGGAGGAATCAGAGGAGAGAAGTAAAAGGAATACCACAGGAACAAAGAGAAGGGGGTAATTATCACTCCTAAGGGGTTTTAATAAAAGCTGTGCCCCAGAAAAGGGTGGGGGAAGTTCATTTTATACCCAGGATTTTCTGAAGCACCTCTAATTTATTGCTGTGTTCTTTCTAGTTGAGGTAATGTGTTAAATCTATGGCTAGATGTGATCCAAATCATGTCATAAAAACAGACTTCACATGTAGTAAAAAATTTGTTGGATCAGGTACTCTGGTGTTTGGTTTGGAAAACAGGGTTACCTTAAGTATAAGATTCCTTAGACCAGGCCGGGTGTGGTGGCTCATGCCTGTAATCCCAGCACTTTAGAAGGCCGAGGTGGGCAGATCCCAAGATTAGGAGATCGAGCCTGGCCAACATGGTGAAACCCCATCTCTACTAAAAATACAAAAATTAGCTGGGTGCAGTGGTACACTCCTGTAATCCCAGCTACTCGGAGGCTGAGGCAGGAGGATTTCTTGAACCGGGGAGGCGGAGGTTGCAGTGAGCCAAGATCATGCCATTGCACTCCAGCTTGGCAACAGAGTGAGTGAGACTCTGTCTCAAAAACAAAAAACCAAAAAAGATTTGTTAGACCAGAGGGAAACAGGATGTGACAAGGCTGAATTTTGAATTTCGGAGGAAAAGGAAGGGGGCCTCTGTAAACAGGGTGACAGATTGTATTGGACTCTCCACAGAAGTAAGGGTTTGTCTTGAGAGAGATCCAGGGGTTTAGTGGAGCAGACATCAGGTAATCAGAGTGGGAAAAAGAATACAGGAGGCAAGAGGTAATTAGTGGATACAGAGGTGATGGTAAGCCTTGACATCTCAACAACGGCTGGCCCAGAGTAAAGGGGAGAAGTCACTGGGGAGAACCGGAGGTTCCTGGAAGGAATGAGGGAGTAGTAGAAGCCCACGCACAAGGATTCAGGACCTACATGAGAGGAGACACGGAATCTGCAGAAGGACTAACAGTGAAGATGGGGATAGGCAGACATCAGATACAGGAGCTTTGATGCTCCTGGGTAAAAGATATGCAGATCTCAGAAATGAAGAAATGAGAGGGACGGAGGTCCTGAGATCCCAGAAAAATAAAGGGTGACGCACAAATGAGGCTGACAAGCTTTTTTTTGTGTGATTCATTTTTTTCATTGAAAATGTCAATTTAGAAAACAAAAAAGAATTCATATTTTATTGAGATGACACTGAGAGGGAGAAGAAAAGGGAAGAGTGAGTAGGGGAGGGGAGGAGATCCGGCTCCCAAGGATTTCAGGAAACACAGTGGGCCCCTGATCTAGCATACATTCAGAGGGTAGGGAGGGGAAAGGATCTAGCTATACCGCGGGCATGGCACAGGGAAGGTCGTCCTTGCTATGGAGGAAAGGAGAGAGGAAGGACAGAGAAAGAATGGTCCCCTATCTGATCTTGACAATCTCACAAGATGGGAATATATCAGCATCTAGCTACCAGGGAGGGATGGATGCAAGAGGGGATTCCAGGATCTAACAGATCCTTGAGACTCTGGATCTATTCTCAAGAAACAAGCTCCCTCAGAGAATGGATCTAGGGGAAAAGGTGGTGTCAGCTAGTCTCCTTTAGAAACCCCAAAGCAACATCAGTTTGGGGTTCCCTGACACCTACACAAAATATGGAAATGAGGAGTTTGGCAATGTTGAGTAGATCCCTTTGGGGAGCTGGTAAGTCCCTGTCCTACTTAACTAGACTGCTCTGAAGCAGAGCTTGCTCACTGGCAGCCGTTCCCAGGCTCAAAGGGCACGTAGTAGAGCCACCAGTAGACACTAGAGGGAATATGGGGTTTATCCCATGGATAAGACTCCTTAAAAAGTTTCCCTGGCAGAGGACACCTAGACCTTCCATGGTGTTCTAGGGTTTGACAGCAAGCAAGAATGTGCTTCTCTAAATGTATGAGCCACCCAACCAAGGGGTCTGACAACAGATCAGGCTGTCTGTGGGGAAGGTATTTAGAGCCCAAGTTAGGAGAGAAGGGGTGCTTTTGTGGTAAGAAAAGCTACAAAGTGTTAGGCCATTTGAGTCCCTGACAACCCTAATGTCTAAGAAAGTAGAAGAGGGAATCTTAGGGGCTCTGTCAGGTTCCACTGGGTCCTACAGGATGCAATGGAAGAGTGGGTCTAGGGTTCTCAGGGAGGGTGTCTCTGCCCACCCCAGGTCTCCCAGGGAGGGGAGAGGGTAGCTGTCTGTCAGTATCGACTCTCCTCAGAGCGGGGAAGGGAGCTGTGGAAGGATGTTATGGACGGGAGGAAGGGAGAGGGGAGATGGGGGGGAGAGAAAAACAGATAAGTCAGAAGTGAAGAGAAAACTAGGGAGAGAAATAAAGGAAATGCCCACTCCCTGCCTGCTGGGTGGACTCTTGGCACACAGGACAGTGGCTGCCCCTTCCCCAGCAAGAGTTAAGCCAAGATCTCCCCAATCTTAGAAGGCTCCATTCCCCCAACTCGATGGATCCTTATTCTTCCTACTGTTCCACAGAACTCTCACATTAAAGCCACGGTCCCTAGACTTCATATAAAATCCTGTTCTTCTCTTTCACTGTATTTTTTTCCCCAGATCACTTGCACTTGTATTTTTCTTGAAAGGTTCCAGAACTCCCCAATCCACCCATCTTATTGATCCATCTCTCTGATGGATTCAAATTGCCCTTTGTCGTTTCTAACGTCCTCTTTGATAGCTGTGAGGCTCCTTAGCCCTCCAACTCCTATTACCTGGTGCGACGACGTTGGGCTGGGCTGCCCCCAGGGTCAGCAGCCAGCAGAAGGCGGGCAGTAGGGTGTGGGGGGCAGAGGCGCAAGGAACGCAGCAGCTCCTGCTCTGGCACAAAGGGACGGAGGGGACCTCGTTCTGGTGAGTTTCCCAGGCTGCTGGAACGGGGGGGTGGGTGGGCTGGAGGTGTGGAACGGCGAGGGGCCCTGTTTAGGGGCCAAGGGGGCTCCACAGCCACCTTCAGAACTGGGGACAGGGAGAATGAAGAGCAAGACAGAAAAAGAAGAAAAAAAGAGAGGGAAGGAAGAGATAAGAGTCATGACAGCAAAGATTTAGGTAGAAAAAAAGAATCTGAGTCTTTTTCTTTTTTGAGACAGAGTCTTGCTCTGTCACCTGAGCTGGAGTGCAGTGGTGTGATCTTGGCTCACTGCAACTTCCATCTCTCGGGTTCAAGCCATCTCCTGCATCAACCTCCCTAGTAGCTGGGATTACAGACACGTGCCACCGCGTCCAGTTAATTTTTGTATTTTTCGCAGAGACAAGGTTTCACCATGTTGGCCAGGCTTGTCTCAAACTCCTGGACTCAGGTGATCTACCCGCCTCAGCCTCCCAAAGTGCTGGGATTACAGGCATGAGCCACCGTGCCCGGCCCAAGAAATTTGAGTCTTTAGAGAATGAATCCTTCCCCTGGGTCCCCTGAGCACTCTCTTCCCTTGTGTTAAGGTCCCCCAGGCCCAGACACCCAACCCTTGCCCCTCTTACATTCTCGGTCACTGGAGGAGTATGGCTTGATGTCTCCCTCTGCTCTCTTGGGTGGCAGCTTCCTTGCTGGAGCTGGTAGTGGAGGGGACACAGGCAGGGTAAGTGTTAGGAGACATACTTTGTACCCCTCCTCCCAGTCACTACCCCACAACCCCAAACCTTTGCTCCCTGACACCACAGTTCCTCCTGGGAACTTGCAGGAGCAGCACCATGGCAATGCCAGCACACCAAAAGGGAATTTGCGGGGAAGGTGGAACACTTCTGAGGAGAGCCAGAAGGAGTAGGCCAAACACAGAGCTAGGGAGAAAGATCTAAGGGGAGACCTTGGGGCCTGGGAGATGCAGGAGAAGGGCAGCCAAGGGGAGCGAGCTCTTACTGTCAGTGGGTGCTGTCACGGCCCCCTGGGATTCTGGGGCAATGGAATGGTCCCAGCCGGGCCAACGAGGACCCTGGGTTCCTCTGGATGAGATGGACAAAGCCCTTGGTTAATCAGGAATTGCTCTGGAGAGGTCAGGGGAGGTTTGGAAGGAGGGCAGAATCTCTCCTTCCTATACAAAGATGGGAAGAGACTGAAGTTTTATTAGGTTAAAAAATAAAAAGGATAAGGAGAAAATAAATAGGGGCATCTGAAAAGGAGCTATCAAAGTAAAGGGCAGGCTGATGTAATGTCCACAGTTCAGCCTCCTCCTCTGCACTTGTCAGCTTGCTCCCCACTTTCCCTCTCTAGATTCTCCATCATGTGTGGCAAATGAAAGACTTCTCAGCGAATTCGCTTAGGCTTCATCCACAGCACCCTCTCGTGAAGGCCTGAGTCCTCACCATCCTTGTTGGCCCTCACTCCCTCTCACAGCCTGTGGTTCAGCACGAGCTAAGTGGGAGAAGCCTTGGAAACCAAAGTGAGTCATGGACATGAGGTGCCTCTCAGTGCCTGACACTGCGATGCTCATAGCTGGTTCCAAACTGCTCTTTGGATGGTGGTTACTCCCTTTCCTGGCCACAGAGCCAGCTCAGGAAGGGGGCTCTTCTGTGCAAACAAGCATTGTACAGCCGTTAGAAGTTGATAAGGTGGAGGGGTGAGAAAGAGGAAGGGGTATGGCTCAGACTGGCAGTAAGAGAGAGAGAGAGAGTGTGAGAGTGTGTGAGTGTGTGTGTGTGTGTGTGTGTGTGTGTGTGTGTGTGTGTGTGACGGAGAGAGAGATGGGGAATCTGGACAGCATTTTAGTGCATCTGAGGTTTGGTTTCTCCAGATCAATTTCATTATCGGGTTGGAAACATAAATTCTGAGTGTTAACTTCTAAAACTAACATTTAAACTTTGGGCCATTTGTGTCACTATTCTGTGACTTCGAATTGACGGGCTGTTTGCACCAGCCTGTCCCTCACTGGCTGACAGAAGCCTGGGGTTTACAAAGGAGCCTGACTCTGGCCTGTGTTGCTGGATCTGAACTAGCAAGAGGGTCCATTGACATCAGTTGTCAAACAGGCTCCCAATGAACTTGCTTGGTTAAAAATCTTAGCAAGTACAAAATGCACTGAGCTCCCATGAGGGCAAAGGCAAACAGGCATGACTGCAGGAGACTTGGGTTGCTTTAGAATTTCCTAAAACTGCCCACAGATAGCACTGTACTTCACGGCGTCTAGAGTAAGTAGCCATCACTGCACTACAGTTCCACCCCTTCAATACAGGCTTTACCAGCGGGCGTGGGATCAACTGCAGCAGCACGAGAGTGTCGAGTTGCCCTCAGAGAGGGAGCAGGGGGCCCTGTGAGGAAGGAAGCAGCAGTGCCCCTCAGAGAGGGGCCAGCAGGACCAAGAGTCCATCTCTTTCCTTTCCTTCACCCCGACTACATGACCAACACAAAGCGAGAAAACTTACGATGTTGATGGGCAAAGAAGCCTTCAAAGATCACAAAGTTGTTCACCTGGAAGATGAAATAAACAAAATACAATCCTGCATCACGTAACAAGGGAGATACAATCTGAGAAATACGTCATTAGGTGATTTCATTGTGTGAACATCACAGAATTTACTTACACAGACCTAGACACTATAGCCTACAACATACCCAGACTCTATTGTACAGCCTGTTGCTCCTAGGCTACAAACCTGTACATCATGTTACTATACTGAATGTTGTAGGCTTTTTTTTTTTTTTTTTTTTTTTTTTAGAGGCAGGGTCTCGCCCTGTCACCTAGGCTGGAGTGCAGTGGCACCATCACAGCTCACTGCAGCATTGACCTTATGGACTTAAATGATCCTCCCACCTCAGCCCCCTGAGTAGCTAGGTGCATGTCACCACATCTGGCTAGTATGTTTTTAATTTTTATTTATTTATTTATTTTGAGACGGTGTCTTGCCCTGTCACCCAGACTGGAGTGCAATGGAGCAATCTTGGCTCACTGCAACCTTTGCCTCCGAGTTCAAGCAATTCTCCTGCCTCAGCCTTCCAAGTAGCTGGGATTACAGGCATGCGCCACCATGCCTGGCTCATGTTTTGTATCTTTAATAAAGACGGGGTTTGCCGGGCGCGGTGGCTCAAGCCTGTAATCCCAGCACTTTGGGAGGCCGAGGCGGGTGGATCACGAGGTCAAGAGATCGAGACCATCCTGGTCAACACGGTGAAACCCCGTCTCTACTAAAAATACAAAAAATTAGCTGGGCATGGTGGTGCGTGCCTGTAATCCCAGCGACTCAGGAGGCTGAGGCAGGAGAATTGCCTGAACCCAGGAGGCGGAGGTTGCGGTGAGCCGAGATCGCACCATTGCACTCCAGCCTGGGAAAAAAGACCGAAACCCCGTCTCCAAAAAAAAAAAAAAAAAAAAAAAAAAAAAAATATATAAAGACGGGGTTTTACCAAGTTGGCCAGGCTGGTCTTGAACTCCTGACCTCGTGATCCACTCACCTCGGCCTCCCAAAGTGGTAGGATTACAGGCTTGAGCCACCACACCTGGCCTAATTTTTTTTGTAGAGATGGGGGTCTCACTATGTTGCCCAGGCCGGTCTCAAACTCCTAGGCTCATACGATCCTTCTGCCTCAGCCTCCCAAAGTGCTGGGACTATAGGCATGAACCACCATGCTCAGCCAGCTGTAGGCAATTCTAACGTTATGGTTTGGCCGGGTGCAGTGGCACACACCTGTAATCCCAGCACTTTGGGAGGCCAAGGCAGATGAATCAGAAGGTCAAGGAATCCAGACCATCCTGACCAACATGATGAAACTCTGTCTCTACTAAAAATAGAAAAATTAGCTGGGCATGGTGGTGGGCGCCTGTAGTCCCAGCTACTTGGGAGGCTGAGGCAGGGGAATCACTTGAACCCGGGAGGCGGAGGTTGCAGTGAGCCGAGATCCCGCCACTGCACTCCAGCCTGGGCGACAGAGTGAGACTCTGTCTCAAAAAATAGTAATAATAGTTCAGCTGATGTATCTAAACATAGAAAAGGTACAGTAAAAATATGGTATAATCTTTATGCCATATTTTTATAGCACATGACTCTATAGCTGTCTGCTGGCCACTCAGCATACTTGGGTACAGAGCCCTGTGTTAGGAAAATCACAGGAGGAAGAACAAAAGCCAATCTTCTTATCTTTGATAACAGACCCAGTAAAAAAACTCAGACCCCAAGAGGCTGATCCTAAAGTTCACAAGAAATTGCAAAGGATCTTAAATAGCCAAAAACTATCTTGAAAAGGAACAGTCCAGGTATGGTGGCTCACACCTATTATCCCAGCACTTTGGGAGGCCAAGGCAGGTGGACCACTTGAGGTCAGGAGTTCGAGACCAGTCTGGCCAACATGGTGAAACCCCGTCTCTACTAAAAATATAAAAATTAGCCGGGCATAGTTGTGCATACCTATAATTCCAGTTACTGGAGGCTGAGGCACGATAATCGCTTGAAGCCTAGGAGGCAGAAGTTGCAGTGAGCCTGAGATCATGCCACTAAACTCTAGCCTGGGTGACAGAGCCAGACATCATCTCAAAAATAAATAAATAACAAAAGCTAAAATTGGGCCAGGCGTGGTGGCTCACGCCTATAATCCCAGCACTTTGGGAGGCCGAGGCAGGCGGATCACAAGGTCAGTAGTTCGAGACCAGTCTGACCAACATAGCGAAACCCCGTCTCTACTAAAAATCCGAATTAGCTGGGCATGGTGGCACATGCCTGTATTCCCAGCTACTCGGGAGGCTGAGGCAGGAGAATGGCTTCAATCCAGGAGGTGGAGGTTGCAGTGAGCCGAGATCGCACCATTGCACTCCATCCTGGGCAACAAGAGCGAAACTCTGTCTCAAAAAAAAAAAAGCTAAAATTGTGAATTATTAGAATGAAACACAGGGGTAAGTCTTCATGACCCTGGATTAGGCAAGCTTCTTTTTTTGCTTGAATCCACTTCCTGGGTTCAAGCAATTCTCCTACCTCAGCTTCCCGAGTAGCTGGGACTACAGGTGTGTGCCCCATGCCAATTTTTCTGTATTTTTAGTAGAGACGGGGTTTCACCGTGTTGGCCAGGATGGTCTGGATCTCTTGACCTCGTGATCCGCCCACCTCGGCCTCCCAAAGTGCTGGGATTACAGGCGTGAGCCACCACACCCAGCCAATTTTTTGTATTTTTAGTAGAAACAGGTTTAACCATGTTGGCCAAGGTGGTCTTGATCTCTTGATTTTGTGATCTGCCTGCCTCGTCCTCCCAAAGTGCTGGGATTACAGGTGTGAGCCACCACGCCTACCTGGCAAGTTTCTTTTTTTTTTTTTTTTTTGAGATGGAGTTTCGCTCTTGTTACCCGGGCTGGAGTGCAATGGCACAATCTCCGCTCACCGCAACCTCCGCCTCCTGGGTTCAGGTAATTCTCCTGCCTCAGTCTCCTGAGTAGCTGGGACTACAGGCACGTGCCACCATGCCCAGCTAATGTTTTGTATTTTTAGTAGAGACGGGGTTTCACCATGCTGACCAGGATGGTCTCGATCTCTTGACCTCGTGATCCACCCACCTCGGCCTCCCAAAGTGCTGGGATTACAGGCTTGAGCCACTGCGCCCGGCGCAAGTTTCTTAAATATGACACCAATGCACAAGAAACAAAAGAAAAATTGTACTCCATCAAATTTGTTTTTTTGAGATTTGAGTCTCACTCTGTCACCCAGGCTGGAGTGCAATGGTGTGATTTCAGCTCACTGCAACCTCTGCCTCCCAGGTACAAGTGATTCTCCTGCCTCAGCCTCCCGAGTAGCTGGGATTATAGGCACCCACCACCACACCCAGCTAATTTTTGTATTTTTAGTAGAAACAGGGTTTCTCCAGGTTGGCCAGGCTGGTCTTGAACTCCTGACCTCAGGTGATCCACCCACCTCAGCCTCTCAAAGTGCTGGGATTACAGGCGTAAACCACTGTGCCAGGCAATTTTTTTTTAAATGGATGAGAGGTTTCTATGTTTCCCAGGCTGGCCTTGAATGCCTAGCCTCACTTCCTCATGTGCCAGGACAACAGGCCTGAGCCACTGTGGCTTACCAAAATAAAAATCTTATGCTTCACTTTTCACTAAGAAAGTGAAAAGACGCATCAGGCGTGGTGGCTGATCTGTAATCCCAGCACTTTGGGAGGCTGAGACGAATGGATCATCTAAGGGCAGGAGTTCAAGACCGGCCTGACTAATATAGCGAAACCCCGTCTCTACTAAAAAATACAAAATGTGCTGGGGGCGATGGCGGGCACCTGTAATCCCAGCTACTCAGGAGGCTGTGGCAGAATTGCTTGAACCCGGGAGGTGGAGGCTGCAGTGAGCCGAGATTGCACCACTGCATTCCAGCCTGGGAGACAGAGCAAGACTCTGTCTCAAAAAAAAAGCAACTCATACATCTGATAAGGGTGTTATGTCTAGAATATATGAAAAACTCTTATAACTCAACAACAAAGAACACAATTTAAGAATGGACTAAAAAATAAATAAAAAAGAATGGACAAAGGACTTGAATAAATTTTTCTCTGAAGAAGATATACAAATGGCCAATAAGCACATAAAAAGGTGCTCAAGGCTGGGCATGATGGCTCACACCTTTAATCGCAGCACATAGGGAGGCTGAGGCAGGGGGATGACTTGAGGTCAGGAGTTCAAGACCAGCCCAGCCAAGATGTGAAACCCTGTATTTACTACAATTACAAAAAAATTAGCCAGGCATGGTGGTGTGCACCTATAATCCTAACTACTCGGGAGGCTGAGGCAGGAGAATTGCTTGAGCCCAGGAGGTGGAGGTTGCAGTGAGCTGAGATTGCACCACTGCACTCCAGCCTGGGCAAGAGAACAAGACTACATTTCAAAAAAAAAAAAAAAAAAAGAATTCAGCAGAGTTCAAATGGGTGGGGGAATTCAAGGAAAGATATGCTGGAAGCCAGGATGCTACTTTGATAACTAGTAACTATTAATTTTATAGTTACTTCATTATATTTTCACATTCAATTTGGCCATCACAACAATCCTGGAAGTCACTATTTGAAAGAGGTGGGTAAATACAGCCTTGGAGACATGGCTTGGCTTGGCCAATGCCAAGTAGCTACAAGTGGCAGGGCTGGGCCTCAACTTCCAGACTTCTGATTCCAGCTGCAGTGTTTCAGCCAGGAAAATAGTGTAATCATTACGAGTTTTTTTTTTTTTTTTTTTTTTGAGACGGAGTTTCGCTCATGTTACCCAGGCTGGAGTGCAATGGCGCGATCTCGGCTCACCACAACCTCCGCGTCCTGGGTTCAGGCAATTCTCCTGCCTCAGCCTCCTGAGTAGCTGGGATTACAGGCACACACCACCATGCCCAGCTAATTTTTTGTAGTTTTAGTAGAGACGGGGTTTCACCATGTTGACCAGGATGGTCTTGATCTCTTGACCTCGTGATCCATCCGCCTCGGCCTCCCAAAGTGCTGGGATTACAGGCTTGAGCCACTGCGCCCGGCTCAGTCATTACGAGTTTACTTGGGGTTGGGCTCGTTGGCTCACGTCTGTAATCCCAGCATTTTGGGAGGCCACGGTGGGTGGCTCACTTGAGGTCAGGAGTTTGAGACCCTACCTCTACTAAAAATACAAAAATTAGCTGGGCATAGTGGCGTGTGCCTGTAATCCTAGCTACTCAGGAGGCAGAGGCAGGAGAATCAATTGGCCCTGGGAGGCAGAAGCTATAAGTGAGCTGAGATTGCGCCACTGCACTTCAGCCTGGGTGACAGAGCAAGACTCCATCACACCTACACACAAAGAGTTTACTGGGGGCTGGGCATGTTGGCTCACATGGATAGCTTCAGCCCAGGAGGTCCAGACTAGCCTGGGTAACACAGCAAGACTTCATCTTTACAAAAATTTTTTTTAAAATTAGCCAGACTATCCTGATACTACTGGGGAAAAAAATTTTTTTTAAAAAAAAAAAAAAAAAAAAAAAAAAAAAGCCAGGCATGCATGGTGGCTTACACTTGTAGTCCCAGCTACTTCGGAGGTTGAGGTGGGAAGATTTTTCTCTCTCTCTTTTTTTTTTTTTTTTTGAGATGGAGTCTCACTCTGTAGCCCATGCAGGAATGCAATGGTGTGATCTTGGCTCACTGCAACCTCTGCCTCCCAGGTTCAAACTATTCTGCCTCGCCTTCTGAGTAGCTGGGATTACAGGAGCGTGCCACCACATCCAGCTAATTTTTGTATTTTTAGTAGAGATGGGGTTTTGCCATGTTGGCCAGGCTGGTAGGGAAGATCTCATGAGCCTAGGAGGTGGAGACTGCAGGAAGCCCTGATGGTGCCACTGCACTCCAGCCTAGGCAACAGAGCAAGACCTTGTCTCAAAAAGAAAAAAAAGTTCACTGGGTAAATGGCTATGGGTTCAAATGTGAACTCTACTATTTACTGGCTGTGTGAACTTGGTTAAGTCACTAATTTGTATAAACCCAAAATAGTTTTAATAATAGTACCTACTTCAGAAAGACATGCAAGGATCCCATGAGATGATGCATATAGATACCACATAGAGCCTATGAAATGTGAGTTATTATTTACATGCTACACTGCTCTAGCCTTACATTTTAACTGGGTAATATATTTCCTTTTTTTTTTCTTTTTCTTTTTGCAGCCCCAGCTGTTGCATGGGTAATACATTTCATGTCAAATACAATACTGTGCTCCAGGGCTGGGTGTGGTGGCTCATACCTGTAATCCTAGCACTTTGGGAGACCAAGGTGGGCAGATCAGTTGAGGTCAGGAGTTTGAGATGTCTGGCCAACATGGCGAAACCTCATCAATACAAAAACTAGCTGGGTGTGGTGGTGGGTGCCTATTAATTCCAGCTACTCAGGAGGCTGAGGCAGGAGAATTGCTTGAACCTGGCAGGCCGAAATTACGCCACTGCACTCCAGCCTGGGCAACAGAGCAAGGCTTGGTCTCAAAAACAAAAAAAAAAACAAAAAAAAAAACAAAAACTGTGCTCCTTCCACTGCTCTCTGCTGCCTCTCAATGGAATAATGATGTACTGCAGGAACACAGGAACACCCTACCTGTCCCTTGCCTTGACCTTGCTGTAATGTCCACCAACCTGTAATGTCCACCAACCCATCCTCATCCACCCCCAAGAAGCACATGCCTAGCACTCCAATCACACCACAGTACTTGTAGTGCCCTGAAAGGTGGTTTAATACCTCTCTTGCCTTTGCTCATGCTGGTTCCTCTATATGAAATGTACTTTAGCCTTTTGTCCACCTGACAAACACTTGCCTTTTAAGATTAGACATGTTGCTGGGAGCGCTGGCTCAGGCCTGTAATCCTAGCACTTTGGGAGGCCAAGGAGGGCGGATCACCTGAGGTCGGGAGTTTGGGACCAGCCTGATCAACATGGTGAAACCCCGTCTCTACTAAAAATACAAAATTAGTCAGGTGTGGTGGTGCATGCCTGTAATCCCAGGTACCCAGGAGGCTGAGGCAGGAGAATCGCTTGAACCCAGGAAGCAGAGGTTACAGTGAGCTGAGATTGTGCCACAGCACTTCAGCCTGGGCAACAAGAGCAAAACTCTATCTCAAAATAATAATAATAATAATAATTAGACATGTCGTCTTTCTTTACCCAACGCCCAGCCCAAGAAAACATTCATGTTTTTATGCCTCCTCTGTAATCATGTCTGTCAAATCATGTTACAATGGATTAACTGTCCATGTTCCCATTCAAGTTTCATTTGTCAACCAAATCCCAACCCCAGCTGCCCACTCAATAATATCACTTCAACAGTTCTCCCATTTTCTCTGACATAATCATATTTTCTCTCTACCAAATCATTCTCATGCTATTTGTTCTCCCATCTGAAAAGGATCAACTTTCTTTTGATCCACTTCACTCCCCAGCTCTTGCTCTACTTCTGTTCCCCTCAGAGCAGCATTTACAAGAATGGCCTATTCTTGCTATGTTCCTAGCTTCTCAGTCTCCTAGACTCACTCCATCCAGGCTTCCACACACTGCTGCACCAAAACTGCTCATCAAGATCACCAATGGCCTAAGAGATAAATCCAACGGTAACATCTAAGACCTCTTTGCTCCTTGATCAGCAGCATATGACCCAGTAAACCATTCCTTCCTTTTGGGAACACTTTCTTCAGTGGCCTTTCAGGTCACTTTACTTTCCAGTTTTTTTTTTTTTGAAATGGAATTTTGCTCTTGTTGCCCAGGCTGGAGTGCAATGGCATGATCTCGGCTCACTGCAACCTCTATCTCCTGGGTTCAAGCAATTCTCCTGCCTCAGTCTCCCGAGTAGCTGGGATTACAGGCATGAGCCACCTCTCTCGGCTGATTTTTTATGTTTATTTATTTATGAGATGGAGTCTTGCTCTGTCACCAGGCTGGAGTGCAGTGGCTCGATCTCAGCTCACTGCAACCTCCTCCTCCTGGGTTCAAGCGATTTTCCTGCCTCAACTTCCTGGGACTACAGGTGCACGCCACCACGCAAAGCTAATTTTTGTGTTTTTAGTAGAGACAGAGTTTCACCATGTTGGCCAGGATGGTCTCCATCTCTTGACCTCATGATGCATCCACCATGGGCTCCAAAAGTGCTGGGATTATAGGCCTGAGCCACTGCACCTGGCCTGTTTTGATCTACTTCACTAGTCACTCCTTGGTTGCTTTTCCTGGTCTTCTCTTCCCTCTTTTTTTTTTTTTTTTGTTGTTGTTAGAACTCAGCAAAGTAAAATTTGGGTTTGTTGTTGGACAATATTGTTTCACACACATCAGATAGGCCTAAATAAATAAATAAGCAGTAATTTCATAGACAAAAAAGGAAAATAAATGAAACCTTTTATCCTTGGCCTTTTTAACCATCTCATGCAAACCTACTAGTTACAGTACAGCTAACTACATACACACAAAAAGCTACTGGAATGCTCAGAATAAGACTTTTTGTTGTCATTTTTGCTTTTTACAAGGATTTTTTTTTCTCCTTTGAGATTATAATGAACATGATCAGACCGCAAGCAAAGTCAGAAGTAGGACATAGAACCCTCCAAAGGCTAGCTTGGTCATCCGAGATGATTAAAAATGACTGACGTGGCCAGGCACGGTGGCTCACGCCTGGAATCCCAGCACTTTGGGAGGCCAAGGCAGGCAGATCACAAGGTCAAGAGATCAAGACCATCCTTGCCAACATGGTGAAACCCCTTCTCTACTAAAAACACAAAAATTCACTGGGCGTGGTGGCGGGTGCCTATAGTTCCAGCTACTCCGGGGGCTGAGGCAGGAGAATCACTTGAACCTGGGAGGCGAGCCAAGATCGTGCCACTGAACTCCAGCCTGGTGACAGAGTGAAATTTCATCTAAAAAAAAAAAAAAAAAAAACTGACTGACCCTAATGATATGTACAAAAAATAAAATAAAATGTAAATAAAAAATACAAACTTCCTTTTTAAAGTACTTTTTAAAAAAAGCAAGGCCTTGGAAATTTTTGTTCTTTTTTCCTCCCGTTGCAAAGTCTCTGGTTTGGGTTGGGTGGTGGCAAGTGTGTATCATCTGCAGTGGCGCTGCCCACAGTGGGCAGGCAGTCCTCTCGAGGACAACCGCGTTTAGATGCTGAATAGGCAGTGGAGGGTGAATAGGTCACGGTGGCCTTTTATGTTGTTGTTGTTGTTTTGAGACGAAGTTTTGCTCTGTCGCCCAGGCTGGAGTGCAGTGGCACGATCTTGGCTTATTGCAACATCCACCTCCTGGGTTCAAGTAATTCTCCTGCCTCAGCCTTCCAAGTAGCTGGGATTACAGACGCCTGCCACCACGCCCAGCTGATTTTTGTATTTTTAGTAGAGACAGGGTTTCACCATGTTGGCCAGGCTGGTCTCAATCTCCTGACCTTGTGAGCCCAGCTCGGCCTCCCAAAGTGCTAGGATTACAGGCCTGAGCTACCGCGCCCAGCCCTGGCCTTTTTTTAATGTTTAACTTTTCCTTTTTTGTTGTCTAATCATCCTCAGCGGCCTTCTGCTGCTTGGTATCAACATCGTCGTCATCATCATCTTCAGCTGCCCATTTGTCCATTGTGCCTCAGCTGCCTTGTTTTCAACTCTGTTCTTTTCCTCACCATCACCTTCCTCCTCCTCCTCTTTCTCCCCACCTTGTTCCTCTATCTTCATGTACCTCAGTCTCCTGCTCCCCATTTTCCTCATTAGCATTCCCATTAGCATGGGCATCTCTTCCACTTTCTGCCTCCTCCACAGCTTCTCCTTGAAGTCCTTGGTGGTGATCGCGGAGCTGGTGTCTGACGTGGTGGGGCACGCCAGTGATCCGGTGCAAGGGATTAAGAAGAAAGCAAGAGTTCAGGGACTCTGTCGATTAAGCTGCCAGAGTCTGAGGTGGCAGAGGATGTGCATGGCGGAGGTGGCTGTGGTGAGCAGGACATCAAACCAGGAACAATGCAAAGATGGGTTTTTAGAACAGCCAGCTGGGGGTCCTCACTTAAAGAGGGCCCAAGGGGCAGCTTCTCTATCTATAATCTTTCTATGGCAATGCATCCTGTCTCTTTGCTTTAAATACCAGATGTCTGCTGAAAACTCTCTTCCCCAAACTTCCTCCCTGATCTCCAAGGAAGTATCCAACTGTCTACTCAACCTGGACATATCACAGACATCGCCAACTGACATATTAAAAATGTACTCCTAATATTTTCCCCCAAAGCTGATCTAACTGCCATCGTAGTTAAAGCAACTTCATCCTTCCAGCTGCTCAGGCTTTGGGGTTGTCCTAAAGTCCTCTTTCTCCACATCCAGTCTATCAGGAAATTTTACTTGTTTACCTTCAAAATATTTAAAATGTGACCACTCTTTACCATCACTACTGCTACCACCTTGGTCTGAGCCACCACCATTTTTCAACAACAATGTTGCTGCCTCATTAGTCTACTTGCCTCTACTCTTGCTCCCTTATTGCCTGTTCTTAACAGCCAAGGTGATCTTGTTAAAAACAAAAAACAAACAAACAAAAAAAAAACCAAGATCACAGCCAAAGTAATCTTGTTTTTTTTTGTTTTTGTTTTTTTCAGACAGAGTCTTGCTCTGTTGCCCAGGCTAGAGTGCAGTGGTATGATCTCTGCTCACTGCAACCTCTGCCCTCCCAGTTCAAGTGATTCTCTTGCCTCAGCCTCCCAAGTAGCTGGGATTACAGGCACCCGCCACCACAACCGGCTAATTTTTATATTTTTCGTAGAGACCTCAGGTGATCCTGACCTCAGGTGATCCACCCACCTTGGCCTCCCAAAGTGCTGGGATTACAGGTGTGAGCTACCATACCAGGCCTGATCTTATTTTTTACTTAAAAGTAAAAGATAGTCATTGCTGCAGCCTATAAGGCCCTTCCTTCCCCATTACCTCTCCGATCTCATCTCCTACCATACTCACCCCTCACTCATGCTGCCCTAGACACAGGCTATTTGCTCTTTCAGGCAAACTCCCACCTCACGGCCTTCACACTGGTGGTACCCTCTGTCTGGGATGCTCTCTCTGTCTGCTCTCTCTCCAGGTATTACTTGGCTTTTTTTTTTGAGACAGAGTTTCACTTTGTTACCCAGGCTGGAGTGTGCAGTGGTACCATCTTGGCTCACTGCAGCCTCAACCTCCTGGGCTTAAGCGATCCTCCTGCCTCAGCCTCCCAAGTAGCTGGGACCACAGGTGCGTGCCACCACACCTGGCTAATTTTTGTATTTTTTGTAGAGATGGGGTTTCACCATGTTCCCTAGGCTAGTCTCAAACTCCTGGACTCAAGTGATCTGCCCACCTAGGCCTCCCAAAGTACTAGGATTGCAGGTGTGAGCCACTGTGCCCAGCCTTGGCTTTTCTGACTTCCTTTCAGTTATTGCTCAAATGACACATTCTCTGTGATGATCCCCTTTCAACCTGCAACGCCACATACTCCCATCCCCACCTTATGAGTACTCCCAAGCCCTCTTAGTTGCTCTCATTTTTCCAGAACACGTATTAACCATAGTCTATTCTTGTTTATTATGTTTATCTCTTATATTCTCCCAGTGAGAATATAAGCCCCATCACTAAGATAGGCACTTTTGTCAGTTCCTTTTTTTTTTGAGACAGAATCTTGCTCTATTCCCTAGACTGGAGTGCAGTGGCTTGATCTCAGCTCATTGTAACCTCTGCCTCCCAGGTTCAAGCGATTCTCCTCCTGAGCAGCTGCGATTACGGGCGCACACCACCACGCCTGGCTAATTTTTGTATTTTTAGTAGAGATGGGGTTTCACTATGTTGGCCAGGCTGATCTCGAACTCCTGGCCTCAGGTGATTCGTCAACCTCAGCCTCCTAAAGTGCTGGGATTACAGGTGTGAGACATCGCGCCCAGCCCTTTTTTGTTTTTGGGATAAAGTCTGGCTCCGTCACTCCGGCTGGAGTGTAGTGGTGTGGTCTTGGCTCACTACAACCCCCACCTCCTGGGTTCAAGCAATTCTCCTGCCTCAGCCTCCTGGGTAGCTGGGATTACAAGCACCCGCCACCATGCCCCATTAATTTTTGTATTTTTTTTTTTTTTTGAGACGGAGTTTCGCTCTTGTTACCCAGGCTGGAGTGCAATGGCGCGATCTCGGCTCACCACAACCTCCGCCTCCTGGGTTCAGGCAATTCTCCTGCCTCAACCTCCTCAGTAGCTGGGATTACAGGCACGCACCACCATGTCCAGCTAATTATTTTTTTTTGTATTTTTAGTAGAGACGGAGTTTCACCATGTTGACCAGGATGGTCTCGATCTCTTGACGTCGTGATCCACCCGCCTCGGCCTCCCACAGTGCTGGGATTACAGGCGTGAGCCACCGTGCCCGGCCAATTTTTGTATTTTTAATAGAGATGGGATTTCACCTTGTTGACCAGGCTGGTCTTGAACTCCTCACCTCAAGTGATTCACCCACCGCAGCATCCCTGAGTGCAGGGATTACAGACGTGGGCCACTGCACTTGGCTTTTTTTTTTTCTGTCTCTCTCTGTGGCCCAGGCTGTAGTTTAGTGGTGCGATCTTGGCTCACTGCAACCTCTGCCTCCCAGGCTCAATGAGTTTCCCACCTCAGCCTCTTTAGTAGCTGGGACTACAGGCTTGTGCTACCACATCTGGCTAAATTTTTTTAGGATGGAGTTTTACTCTTGTTGCCTAGGCTAGAATGCAATGGTATGATCTCAGCTCACTGAAACCTCTGCCTCCCAGGTTCAAGTGATTTTTGTGCCTCAGCCTCCAGAGTAGCTGGAATTACATGTGTGCGCCACCACGCCCAACTAATTTTGTATTTTTCGTAGAGATGGGGTTTCTTCTTGTTGGTCAGGCTGGTCTCGAACTCCCGACCTCATGTGAACCACCTGCCTTGGCCTCCCAGAGTGCTGGGATTACAGGTGTGAGCTCCCGTGCCCAGCTTTTTTGTATTTTTGGTAGAGACAGGGTTTCGCCATGTTGCCCCAGGCTATTGTCTGTTTCATTGAGTAAAGCATTCCTAGTGCCCAGAACACTGCCAGGCACTCAATATTTGTTGGATGAATGGATAACATTAGTAACGTTTTGTTGACTTAGTTATAAACAAGACCTCCTTCCCCATATTAGGCCAAAGCTCCCTGAGGACAGGGAATATATATTATTCTGGACCCTTAATAAATATTGACTTACTAGATGAATAATGGGCTGTGTGAAAACAGGGAGGTGAAAATAAGCTGGCTATGTTTCGGTTGGAAATTAGGTGTAAGGGTCAGGTGCGGTGGCTCATGCTTATACTCCCAACACTTTGGGAGGCTGAGGTGGGCAGATCACTTGAGGCCATGAATTCAAGACCAGTCTGACTAACATGGTGAAACCCCATCTCTACTAAAAAATACAGAAATTAGCCAGGCATGGTGGCGCATGCCTGCAATCCCAGCTACTTGGGAGGCTGAGGCATGAGAATCACTTGAACCCTGGAGGCAGAGGTTGCAGTGAGCCACTATTGCGCCACTGCAATCCAGCCCGGGCAACAGCAAGTCTCCATCTCACCAAAAAAGAAAAGAAAAAGAAAATTAGGTGTAGGAAACAACTTTTGGTAAAGAATAAAAATTAAGTCCGGGCATGGTGGCTCACACCTGTAATCCCAGCACTTTGGGAGAGTGAGGCAGGTGGATCTCTTGAGCGCAGGAGTTCAAGACCACCCAGTGCAACATAGTCAGACCTCATCTCTACAAAAAATAAAAAATTAGCCAGGCATGGTGGTGCATGCCTGTAGTCTCAGCTACTGAGGAGACTGAGGTAGGAGTATCGCATGAGGCCCAGAAGGTTGGGCTGCAGTGAGCCAAGATCCTGCCACAGCACTCCAGCCTGGGCAACAGTGGATTTTCCCAAAAAAAAAAAAAAAAAAAAAAGCAGAGCGTGGTGGCTCACGTCTGAAACTCCAGCACTTTGGGAGGCTGAGGTGAGCGGATCACAAGGTCAGGAGTTTGAGACCAGACTGGCCAATACAGTGAAATCTCGTCTCTACTAAAAATACAAAAATTAGCTGGGTGTGGTGGCGGGCTCCTGTAGTCCCAGCTACTCGGGAGGCTGAGGCAGGAGAATTGCTTAAACCTGGAAGGCGGAGGTTGCAGTAAGCCAAGATCACGCCATTGCACTCCAGCCTGGGCGACAGAGCGAGACTCCATCTCAAAAAAAACAAAAAGAAAAATCAAAATAGATGAGAAAGAAATCACCATGAGAGATTGTAACACAACACAAAGAAAGGGCCTGGTTGTAGAAAATGAAACCTATGTGACAAGAAGTAAGGAACTCTTGGAAGTCACCACTTCTTTGCCGTAAATAATAAATTCAATGTGAATGCTCAGTGGGGATCTATTCTCTGAAACCTCTAACCTGTGGGACCGTGGTCTCCAGATTGTAGTGCTTATTCAGGAACTTCAGCAGCTTCGGTGAGGGTCGGTCAATGGCCAGTTGGTGTGGTTCCACTCGCTCCTTCTGCAGGGAACAGGAGACTCAGGGTAGGAGGAAGTGTGGGGAAAGCATGCCAACAGGAAGCCAGAAGCCTGGGAAGGGAATAGGAGGACATGGGAACATGGGAGGTGGGAGGCAGGGCTTCTGGAAAGGCTCAGGGCAAAGGAGTCCCTGGTTTGGATAAACCAGTGAAGAGGTAAGAGATACCTGCAACATATACTGGAAGAGTTCTCGCCCATGGCCATGGCGTTGCACAGACTCATGAATGTAGAAATCCAGGATGCAAAGCGGTTCTACCTCATTATGAGCCTCACGATCATCCTAAGAAGGAAAAAATATGTTTTAGGCCCCCCAGCATCTCTGCTGCCTCCTAACCTCCAGCACTTTTGTTCTCAGGAACCAAGGTATACGAACTCCCAGCTTCCAATAACACTCACCAGTACAAAGAGCTTCTTGTATCCAACTTTGATGAAACCAATAATGGCTCCTTTGCCAGCCCTGTAGGACAGGGAAGATAATGAACAAGCTAGTGGTAACCAGCTGGAAGAGATAGTCAAAGATGGGGGAAGGGCCGAGGGAGGAAGGAATTAAGTATGGGATGGAAGAGCATGTGGCCACTCACGGTCGCGCCGAACTGTCTTTGAGAATATAAACAACATGGCGGTTACTCTGCATCCTCGATGCACTAGTGATGGGAGCGGAAAGATTCTGGGCCTGCAGGGAAGATTAAGTCAGACTTTCTGCAAGTCCCTCCAGAGGACCCAGGCCTCCCTTATCTACCATCCCCACAGAGGTCCCCCTTTACTCCATCTAAAAACTCTCCAGTACCTTGGCGGAAGCCTTGCCCAGTTCATCTATAATGGTCATAATTTGCTGCTGCAGATCAACACTATAAAGAGAGAGGAAATAAACAGTCAGATACTCACTGAATTAGCGGGTCCTGGGCAGTCAGTCCTGGGATCCTGGGAACCTGGGCCACAACTCCAACCCAGGTTCAACACTGAAGGCTCCCTGCCTTTGCCTGGGAGTCTTCCAATCTGATTTCCCACCCCACCCTTCTGAAACCCAAAGTTCTGTCACACATTTCAAGGTGGCACACTCCCTCCGCCCTTAAGGTTATTGTGAGGAAGCAGAAAGGCCGGTCAACCACATCCTTTGGTTGGGACATTTGGGGCCCGGGCCGAAAGGTCACAGATCCAAGCGCTGATCAATCCCACTAGGCCCAGGGTCAGAGGTCACCAAAAAGGTAGCCCAGGACACCAAAAGGAGCTGTCACTCGTCAGTGAGAAGGGGGCGTGGTGCCTGGACCAGGTTTGGAGAGGAACCGGGAGAAAAGGGCCATGGGGCGGGTTTGAGCTGTCACCGGGCCGGCGTTGTGGTTCCGGGTCGGCGGGCTGGGGGCCTCAGGTGCTGGTCCAGCACCGTGATCCGCTCCGGGAACAGCGCGTCCACATCGAACGGGAACTCCATGGCCCATTGTGCGCGGCCGGACCCGCCCCACACGACGTCACTTCCGCCCCTCCCCTCGCCGCGCCTCCCCTCGGAGTCTTTATTTCCCGGAGCCCCGCCTGTAGACACTGCCCCTAGCTGCCAGGCAACTGCCCAGGGTCCCTATTTTTCTTGCCAAACCAGCTGTGTCCCTAGCAGTGCCACTCCTTCCCATCCCTGCATCCCATGGCAGTTGAGTGCCGTTGTGACCTATCTTCATTGGCCCAGTGTCTCACTGTCCAACCTTTTAGCCCCTCAGTGAACAGTGGGCCATGCTGTGAATGGGGAGTGGGGCCCACAACAGGCATCTTGACAGAGTGACACAAGTGCCCAACCCCGGTTTCTGGTCCCAGGCGTTACTGGCAAGGCTGGCTTAAGCTTAACACTCATCCCCCCGCAGCACCACCCAATTTGCTTATATGAAGAACATCACTCCCTACTAACGGCATTTATCTGAAACAGCCCAAAGCAAACCAGAGACAGGAGAAAGCTTTATTGTGGAAAAGCTGAGTTGGCAGAAAACTGAAGCAGCAACAATGTTTAGCCCAGCCCATCTATTTACAATATATAGGGGTTGGGGTTTCCCATACACATCTGTACTGCCCTCCCTCAGCCTATCAGATTTATCCCTATCAGCAACATTCATTTATTACCTGATCTGTCATTGGCCACAAAAGACTGTTCCGGGGTGATATCCCATCATGTAAACCTATGCATATCTCCTAGTCCTTCTGGCTCTCTTCCCTAGTCTTTTTTTTTTTTTTTTTTGAGACAGGGTCTGGCTCTGTCACCCAGGCTGGAGCACAGGGGGGCAATTAAAACCTCCACCTCCTGGGCTGAAGCAATCCTCCCACCTTAGCCTCCCCAATAGCTGGGACTACAGGTGTGCACCACCATACCCAGCTAATTTTTGTATTTTTTGGTAGAGATGGGGTTTCACCATGGTGCACAGGCTGGTTTCAAACTCCTGGACTCAAGTGATCTGCCCACCTTGGCTTCCCAAAGTGCTGGAATTACAGGCATGAGCCACCATGCCAGGCCTCTCTTCCCAGTCTATGGCTCCTACAGAGCATTCTGGGGGCCTGTCTGCCCAGTGGAGGAGGCTTCTGCTGGTGCTGTAGGGGGCACCTTGGGCATTGACTCAGGTGGGGGGCCACTCTCTTCTCGGAGATGACCCTGGTAGAGCCGGCGAAGGCGAGACAGTTCTCTCTCTGGTGGCTGTTTCCAGTTGTACCACGGGTACCAGGGCTCGCCTGAGATCAGGGTGGGGGCTGGCGGAGTAGCACTCACAGCCCCATGAGAGGTACTGAAGTCAAGGTCCCGGGGTTCAACCTGGGGGATGTGATAACTGAGCAGACCTAAGGGATTAGAAAAGAAAAGAAAGTTAAGAGGGGAATGAGGAGGGTGGTTTAGATTAAGAAGTAAGAAAAAGGATTATAAAGGGAGGGAACAGTCAGAACCACTGGGTACATTTATGCATGTTGTATAATGCAAACAGGTAACTGGCCCAGAGGGCAAGTGTGGGCTGACATACTGCCTGGGCTCTTGCTTACAAAGCTGTGCAATCCTGCACCAGGACTATGAAGCTGCATCTGTTCCAGCAGAGGGGTACACCTTTTATTAACTCATGCAACAGTACCATGTAGTCCAGGGCCAGACATTTATATAAAGATCTTCCTATAATCTTGCTATGGCATTGAGACCAGGAGTTGTAAAACAGAAGGGAAAGGAATGGAAAAACAAAGAACAAGGAGACAGGGAAATGATAAAGTAAGAGACTTGGGAGAATGGACAGGGGACAATGGAATGTCGGAAGAGACTCAGGAGGAACATGCTGAGTGCTACCATCTTGAACAGGTGTGAGCATTTATATCCATCCTCCAGCCCTAAGTCCTCTTCCTTATACCTAACAAAACTGCCATGTGCCCCATCTCATGCTCACCAAGATCCCTGGCTTTCTGGATGGCCTGGGTCAACCTCTTGTGCTGCCGCATACAGACTCCTGTGGGGAGAAAAAGGATAACTTGTTCTTTAAGGCACAGTAATAACAGAACACAACTGCTTCCATATGGTGACAGAGGGTTATATTTGGAAGGCTTGGCTTTACCTAATGACCCCTTTCACCTGACCCCTCCATGGAACTCAGTTTCCCCATCTGCCCAATGGAAAGAGTCTCCCCTATCTCTGGGAGTGCTGGGATAAATATTTAGGAGGGTCTAGCCACTATAGAGAAGCTATTTAATGGTAAAGCCTCCAAGACAGGGAGCAAAACACAATTTAAAGGGCAAGTATGGTTAATTAGAGGGTTGAGTTAAACAATCCACAGAGAAAGATACAATAAAGGGAGAAGAGATTTTAGAGTTGGGGAAAGCAATCTGAGAAAGTAACAATAATAGTCCCTTCCGTCTTTAACAGCTTGACTCTAAGAAACTCTGACAAACTGAACACTGATTGTACTGCCACCCCCAATAATGGTGGTTTAAGGAGATTATTCTCTGCAAGGCCAGGTGCAGTGTCTTATGCCTATAATCCTATCATTTTGGGGAACTTAGGCAGGAGGATCACTTGAGGTCAGGAGTTCAAGACCAGACTGGCCAAAATGGTGAAAACTTGTCTCTACTAAAAACACACAAAAAATTAGCCAGGCACAGTGGTGCATGCCTATAATCCCAGCTACTCAGGAAGCTGAGGCAGGAAAATTGCTTGAACCCAGGAAGTGAAGGCTGCAGTTCTGTCTAGAGTCATATAGTAAATATTTTAAACTCTGCAGGTCCTGTGGTCTCTGTCTCAGCTACTCAACTCTGCCACTGTAGCCTGGGAGCAACCGTAGACAATAAAAAACAAATGGACATGGCAGTGGGCCAGATTTCTCTATGGCTATAGTTAGGGAATAGATATGCTGAATTGTTAAATTTATGATTCCAAGTTTGGAAATCTAATTGAATTGACAATGATATAAAATAACTTATGTGACAATTTGTGGAAAATCTTTTGTAAAAGTAAAAAGACCCTATAGAAAGGAATTAATCACCATTCATCATTTAAGAAATAAATTTAGCCGGGCGCGGTGGCTCAAGCCTGTAATCCCAGCACTTTGGGAGGCCGAGGCGGGTGGATCACGAGGTCAAGAGATCGAGACCATCCTGGTCAACATGGTGAAACCCCGTCTCTACTAAAAATACAAAAAACTAGCTGGGCA
This sequence comes from Sapajus apella, assembly GCF_009761245.1. Lineage (NCBI taxonomy): Eukaryota > Metazoa > Chordata > Mammalia > Primates > Cebidae > Sapajus > Sapajus apella. Next base: position 600,928 of record NW_022437156.1, read on the forward strand.
TGGTGGCACGTGCCTGTAATCCCAGCTACTCAGGAGGCTGAGGCAGGAGGATTGCCTGAACCCAGGAGGTGGAGGTTGCGGTGAGCCGAGATCTCGCCATTGCACTCCAGCCTGGGTAACAAGAGCGAAACTCCATCTCAAAAAAAAAAAAAAAAGAAAGAAAGAAATTTAGATAGTCTGCTTACAGAAGTACTTGTCTTTTTTTTTTAAATGGAGTTTCACTCTTGTTGCCCAGGCTAGAGTGCAATGGCAAGACCTTGGCTCACTGCAACCTCTGCTTCCTGGGTTCAAGTGATTCTCCTGCCTCAGCCTCGTGAGCAGCTGGGATTACAGGCACGTGCTACCACACCTGGCTAATTTTGTATTTTTAGTAGAGATGGGGAGGAAGAACATTTCTCTTCTGACATTCCATTGTCCCCTGTCCCTTCTCCATGTTGGTCAGGCTGGTCTCGAACTCCCAACCTCAGGTGATCCACCCACCTTGGCCTCCCAAAGTGCTAGGATTATAGGCATGCGCCTCCACACCCAGCTGTACTTGTCTTTTTCTTTTGTCCACACTTAATTGCTTTAGCCCCCACTAAGCCAAGATTTCTAAAAGGTTCAGCCAGACCTTTTAGGCTATAAGTAAGAGCCATTGAACAAATACCTATTGACCAATTGCATAAATAAGGCATGCCACAAGGAAAAGCACCCTGATGGTGCAGGGATGATGGGCTAACCTGTGTATGGAGCATGGAAGATGATACCCGTATGGGCGCAGACAAACTGTTCCAAGAGCTTCACGTTCTGTGGGGGAGAGTGGTAGAGAAACATGAGAAAAGAGGCAGGGAGAGCAGAAAAACCTTTGGACACTGAAAGCACAAAATCCCTACACACCCACATGGACGACCTTCACCCCTCCACAGCTCTCCAGATGCTATCTTCCTTCATGTCTCAGTTTGGCTTCATCAATTCACTGAATCCATCCTTGAACATCCCATATTCTGTCACTGTGCTTCCAAGAAGTTTCTTATGCAGAGGTTAAGTTCTTTTTTTTTTTTTTTTTTTGAGATGGAGTCTTGCTCTGTCACCACGCTGGAGTGCAGTGGCACAATGTTGGCCAATTGCAACCTCTGCCTCCCGGGTTCAAGCAATTCTCTGCCTCAGACTCCCGAGTAGCTGGGGTTACAGGCGCCCGCCACCATGCCCAGCTAATTTTTTGTATTTTTAGTACAGACAGGATTTCACCATCTTAGCCAGGCTGTTCTTGAACTCCTGACCTCGTGATCCACCTGCCTCAGCCTCCCAAAGTGTTGGGATTACAGGCATGAGCGACTGTGCCCGGCCTGCGGAGGTTAAGTTCTGAAGTCAGCCTTCAGGTGAAAAACTGGGGCTGGTCATTGGAAGTACCAGAAATCACCCAGAAAATGATATTGTAATGTGTGTGTATAAATAACTAATGCATCTAATAGCATGCTCAGTTTTTTTTTTTTTTTTTTTGAGACAGAGTCTCACTCTGTTGCCTAGGCTGGAGTGCAATGGTGTGCTCTTGGATCACTGCAACCTCCATCTCCCAGGTTCCAGCAATTCTCATCCCTTAGCCTCCCTAGAAGCTGGGATTACAGGCACCCACCACCATGTCCAGCCAATTCTTTTGTATTTTTAGTAGAGATGGGGTTTTGCCATGTTGGCCAGTCTGGTCTCTACCTCCTGACTTTAGGTGATCTGCCCGCCTCGGCCTCACAAACTGCTGGGATTACAGGCGTCAGCCACTATGCCCAGCCAATAGAATATTTTCAAAGTCTTTAACGAGCAAATCCTGTCCTTCTCACATATTGAAGCCTTTTTGAAAAATACTAGACTCGGCCGGGTGCGGTGGCTCACGCCTGTAATCCTAGCACTTTGGGAGGCCGAGGTGGGTGGATCACATGACGTTAAGAGTTCAAGACCAGCCTGGCCATCATGGTGAAACCGATATTTGAAAAAAAAAAAAAAAGAAAAATACTAGACTCTATCTTGCTTCATATATCTGCTCTCCAGCCCCAGATCCCAGCATGCTACTGAACACTGATAATGAAATAAAGAAAACCTCCAGAAGAAAATGGGCCAGGGCTGGGTGCAATGGCTCATACCTGTAATCCTAGCACTGTGGGAGGCAGACAGATCACAAGGTCAGGAGTTCGAGACCAGTCTGGCCAAAATAGTGAAACCCCGTCTCTACTAAAAATACAAAAAATTAGCCAGGCGTGGTAGTGGGCGCCTGTAATCCCAGCAACTTGGGAGGCTAAGGCAGGAGAATCACTTGAACCCAGGAGGCGGAGGTGACAGTGAGCCAAGATCATCCTATTATCCTATTGCACTCCAGCCTGGGCAACAGTGTGAGACTCCGTCTCAAAAAAAAAAAAAAAAAAAAAAAGAAAGTGGGCCAATATACTTGCTAATAATTATAATGAATACAAACAAGTATCTTTGAATACTGCTGTCTCATTAGAAATAACCATTTCTCAAACTGAAAAAGCAAAAAAAAAAAAAAAGAAAAGAAATAGCCTTTTCTCTTACCTGCCAATTTCGACTGTCAATTTCAGAAGCATAGGTTAAAACTTTTCAGTACAATCCATAGTAGAAGGTAAAAGGCTGGAGAGAGGGATGTTTTTATAGTGCCAGAAACAGTTACTACAAGTAAACTGCAGGGGCTCTAGGATATGAAGAAATGTGGGGCACCTACAGTAATCTCTTTGGCACTACAAAGGAGCTCGAAATCTTTATTTTTCTTACCATAAAAACAAAAGATTCTCCTTACCCTAAAGTCAACATGCAACTTGTGATCTCGGCAGATGGGGCAGGGATTCCCAGCAACTTTATTCCCACGCTGTACAGAGAAAAAAACTGGTAGTTAAGGATGTTCAAACCTCTGTCAGAAAAAGTGCTGCTGTTACTGTCACTGTGGCCTCTACCCTTACTCCACATTCCACTCTCAGAAACTTACAATACATGTTTTCCGAGTACGCTGTGGGGGTACACCACCTTTGTGGTTGCGGCGGTAGTCAGCCCAGATGGGGCGAGAACCATATCGCTCCTGGTATTCTGAAATGAAAAATCATACAAGTTATTCCTGGGTGGGAGCGTAGTGGGTGACTCTGTTCACTTATCTCAAATCCTTCCTGACCCTCCCTTTCCCCATTTAGAGGTACCTTCTGATTCCAGGTATTTCCAAGGCTCATTCTCATAAGGAGAAATGGGAACCGGGGGCAAAGACTCTTCCTTAGAAGGAGCTTTGGTGCAAAGAGTCTGGAGGGGAACCTATAAACAAGAAGAAAAAAATAAAAGAATGAGTTCAGGGAAAGCACTCAATTCTTTTGCTTATCACACTTTGGAAAGAGGGGGAATGCACACATATTGCATTAATGGAATATATCAGGAATACATATGTAAGTTAAGCATTTTTGTTGGGCTTAAACTGACATAAACCAACAACCACTCTCCTTTCCTACAACTGGATCCTGAAAGAAAAGCTAAGTTGGGGAATATATGCCTGGAAACCAATCTTATTTCAGAAGACAAAAAATCTGGCACATAAAAGGTATTTGTGCTTTTTGGAAATGAATTGAGTCTGGTGGAAGAACAAAGTAAAAGAAAGGATGGCTAGGCTCTCGGAAGTAAGATGTGTGGTGGGGAGGGGATGCAGAAGACAGGTGAGTCTCCAAATCAATCAAGTCACTGAGTTGCCCAGTTTCATAAAAGCTGAAGGCCAACATTCCACAGGGAAGAACAAACTTGAGTCCTAACGCAAGCTTTAAAACTACCAAGGCTGTTATTAAACTCTGTGTTGACCTCTGTCACTACTCTTCAGTTCCACTTTAGGGAGTGGCAGCTGGGCAAGCCTTCCTATCTCACCGTACCCCACCAAGAACCTCAGAGAGGTGAGTACATAAGACTGGAGGGAAACTGGTAAGCTCTCCTAATTCCGACAGAAAACTGATTAAAAAAAAAAAAAAGCCGAGAAACTGTCCTCAGGTAATAAGAATATATACTGACCTTATTGGGACATAACAAGGTTGATAGAAATTAGGACCCCCAATTTCCCTAAGTACCTTCCAGAGCAACACAGATTGAGACACCACCTGCATAGTTAAGACCTGATTGTGGCGCTCTCTTGGGGAGCACATATGTTGTGGTAAAACTGCAACGATACAGAGAAGATTAGCGTGACCCCTAAATGATTAAAAAAAAAAACACAGGAGCTGGTTATACATGACCGGGGGTGGACGGGGGTCAATTCCATCACTTAGTTATTTTACTGAGATGGTATTTTGGAAAAAGGATGACACCTAGCCCTGGCGCTTAGTCTTCGGCTCGGAATTAGAAAACGCACGGTGTATGGGAGGGGGTTGCAGGAAGTACTGCCTAGAGACAAGACATCAGCACGTGGGAAGGTTTCCACTCGTGGATTCCTGACAGTGGAGCGACGACCTAGAAAAGGTATAACCAACTTGGGGTTGTGCAAAATGTCCTTTGAGGAGTTACCTGCACTCTGTGGGCACCTCGGAAGAGAGAAAGGATAGGAAGCCGCCTCAGCAGGGTGTTTAATACGGACGTCGCCATCTTGACGTACGCCCAGCACAGGAATGGACGGAAAGGCAACTGCGCATGCCTCAGGAAACTGAGTAGGGCAGGGCCAAGGGCAAGGCCGCAGTGCGGAAGGCGGCCGCACGTTTGCGTCAGGACGGAAGCGTGAAAGCGAGGGCATTGGGGAGAAGCTAATTTCAACTGCGTCACAATCGAATTAGACCTCAAAATTGGTTTTTTTCGGGACCAGTCACTACGACTTTTAGATCTCATTGTTAGAATTTGCGTTTTAAGCAATTCCGAAAGCGATTTTGACCAGGATCCGCTCAGTGCGCATGCGCCGGGACGTTTCTACCAATCATGGGTGAGAAATGTTTTCCAGGGCGGAAGTGGCGGAGCAGAGGAAAGGGAGGGACTAAGCTCTCTAGTCACGCGCACGCTACAGGGGGGCCAAGAAGGAGGCGGAAGAGAGTGCCAGGGAAAGGGCGGAGCGAAGGCGAAGGGATAGTACCCAATCAGCTGGCGAATTGTCATTTAGGTTGACCAATGAGTTTACGCCTCGCGTACAATGTCTCGCGACAAGGGCGTTTCACTAGCACGTTTGGGGGCGTTGGGCGGCGTCCCGGTATAAAACACTCCACCCGAGCGGGCGGCCGCCATTCTGGGGTTCGTTTAGAGGTAAGTTTGGCTGGTTTGTCGTTTAGTGGGTAAAATTTTGCGGAGCTCTTTGGATCTGGGAAGTGGGGTCGGGATGGGTTCATTTGACATCCACGTCATAAATAAAGCGGCTGTGTTTATGATGGGACGCAGAGATGTGTTTTGGGACAACAAAGGTGGCATTTCTGGGTGTTTCTGAAGAAACCCATACTGATTACATCTTTCTCCCTTGTGTTCCTTTTATCCCAGGTTTGAATTTTCTCGGAGAAAGACAGGCCGGCCACGAGGAAAACAGAAACAAGCCGCAGCAACATCTAAGCCCTTGAAAGGATCCTGAGAGCGGGGGGAAAGGGAAAACAGCAGCCACCAGCCCAACCACTTGTGTCTTCTGCCCCTTCCCACCTATCTTGCCCACCCCACCAGCCCATGCTGCTTGGGACTTGAAATCTGTGGCCGAAGGACCGTCACCACATAACTTCAAAAATAATCAACCACCCTCCCTTCCCAAACCACCCAAATTCACTCATCCAGCGTTTACTTTTTTTGAATCCACTCAGAACTTTTTTCTGCGACCCCCCTCCCTAAATGGAGTTGGGTGGGGGGGGGAAATGAATACTGAGTTGGCCTTCATTTTTTTTAAAAGAATTTTTGATCCAATGAGGCCCCCTAAATAATTGAGTTTTGGGTCCTGGTTGGTTGTTTTATTTTTTTTCCTCCAAAATTTTACCCCCCTCCCCCCTGAGCCCGAGGTGCTGACGTCGCAAAAAAATTGGATAGTAAGTGTCGAATTTTCAAAAACCAGCCTTGCAACAAGAAATCAACGTTTCCCGTTGTGAAACCAAAAATAATGAGAGGAAGAAATGAGACCATAGAACAAATAGAGAACTGGAGAAGGACCAATCTGGTCACTTAATCTCCGTTAAAAAGAGCCTGTGGGTCTAAACAGTCTTGGTCTCTCTCCCTGACCACCTATCTCTTCCCTGCCCTGCTGCAGGCAAGGAGAGGGTGGAGGGAGGGCCAGCAAGTGAGGATTTTGATGGTTAACCCTTGGTAATCCAGCCAATTTCCAGACTGCCAAAGCCATACGTGTTATATAAGGAGGAATGGTTACCTTCCTCTGGTTAGCAGCAGTCTTCAAAAGGGTTAATGAGCTCACATACAAGAGATGGTGGATCTTGTGGCCCAGAAGTACCACTTCTTTGTGTGTGAGACAAGCAGGGTGCCTTTCAATTTGCCAGATTAATAAGCAATCTGTACATAAAGATTGCAGGGTAAGGAGATGGGCAGAGAAATAGCTCGCTGTAACTTTTTAAATGACTGTTAAATCCTCTCAATTTTAATGTAATTTGCTTGGGATATATTTGTGTGGTTTAAAATAGGTGGCAATCTAGGAATAAAGATTGCAAGACACTTAATTTAGGACAAAATATAATCAGTGCCAGTACATAACAAGATAATAGTTGGGGAGGTAAAAAATGTCTTGTAATTGTTGCAGATTGCATAGGTATTTAAAAGCAAAAAAATGATTAACATTTTTACTTGATATTTTTTGGTGGGAGGTACAGTTAAATAGAGGGTGGAAAGGTTGGGAAATGTGGAATTTAGGAGTATAATTTTAAAAGCCATTTAGTGCAATTGAATGCTAGCTTTCTAAAAGATTTGTGTCGTTAAAAGGAATTTTTTTCTTCCCTGCTTCAATATGGCGACTTTCCTTGTCCTTTTGTCTTCCAAGCGGCGTTGCAGGTTGTGTCTTGACCCATTTTTTTTTCCTGTCCTCCCACCTCAACCCTATTTGTTGAGAGGGGTCCAAGTCCTTCCTCCCCCTTTTCCCTCTATAGGGAGGATGGGGGTGGTCGATGGTAGCTGGTTTAGCCTCCGTTGCAAATGCAGTTCTTCCCTGCAGAAAACTGTTCTTTTTGATATTTAATTGCTGTAATTTTCACTACGCTCTTACTGATCAAAATAGGTCAAAGGTTATTCAGGATGGGGAACTGGCTTTTGGTTTTTTACTAAAGGTGTTTTACAGTGTAACTGAAGCTACCGGCAGAACCGGGTGGCTTTTTAAAGTTGGAGTCCTCTTTCTCCATTACAAAATGGCGTCCCTCCGTCTTTGTTGTTTTTCTCCCCCTTCTGCCATCCTGAGCTTAGGGCCGCCCTAGAAACTTGGTCAAGGGGGAGGAGCAGCTTTGAAAGGTGATGTAATCAGCTTGCTTCCTCCCTTCTCCACCCTCTTGTAGCTCCACCCCTGAGCAGATGCCTTTGCACTCCCTGTGCTCGTTGCTGCTAGGGAGAAGACATTTTCCTTATTTCCTTTAAAATATCTTAAAGGGATAAGAGCTTGTAGGAGTTAAGTACGAAGGCTGTCCATTTCCTTGAGTAAGAACGTTTTTATAGAACCAGTTTTTATTTTCACTTTCCTTCTCTCATCACAACAGCGTGTAATTTTTCCCCACTTTAGCTGCCATGGGTGAAAAAACAGGCAAACCTAAGACTGGGAAGCTTTGAGGTTGTGTGTGAGTGTGTGTGTATGTATATATGTGTGTAGGGGGAGATGGGAGAAACACAAGGGCTTGCGAGAGTAACTTGGAGATAAACTGGGGCTTAATGACACTGAAATGTGCCATTTCTGCTCAGGAACCAGTCTGGGCCTCCTGCATTTGGTCGCTTTGTGTAATGGGACTCGGGGAAGGTGGGTACTTTAAAGGACTTTCTTCTAAATCACCCTCATTCCCACCTCAGTTTGGGGATAAACTCTGTATTCAGTGCTGTATCACGTTCTCCACTTGCTTAGTTCCTGTACATTGGTACTAGGCTGAGAAGTGAATCTTTAGGAAAGGAGGCGGCAGTTGTAAACTCAAGGCAGGGGGAATCAAGCTACGGTTTCTGGTAAGCAAAACCTTTCTGGTATTACATTTCACAACTTTTCATTTATTTTTTTCCAAAGAGCCACCTTTTTTGAATTTCTTTTTTCCTTCCCTTCTAAAAGAAATTCCTTAAAAGCATTAATGAAAAAATGTCCTCTTCATTTTTCAACTCGTGCAGTGCTGTGGCATTTGGTGCATGCTCAAGCCATGCCCTATCTGAGGGTGGTATTGGGTGTCTGGTTCCTTTCTTTTCTTCCCCCAACTTTTTCAAAATCAAATCTTTATCAGACTCTGCATATAATTTTCATTTTTAAAAGTCCTGCACTGAAGCGTGGAGGTTCTAGGCAGGAGTGGAAAGTATACTGCCCTGTGGTGACTTGGGTGAGACTTAGGGCTAATTTTCTGCTGGATACAGATTCTCAAATTACTACTTAAACTTCTGGATTGGATGGGAGGGACTCTTCCACACGTCTATTGACCACAAGTTTTTTTTGTTTTGTTTTTTTCTTTTAAGCAGTTTGCCATGTGCCTCTGCAGCATACCTTCCTTGGGAGCTGAACATTCTACCCAGTGGGGTTCCTGATCTCTAGTGAGCCAGGGGATTAATAAAGGTCGTCCTTAACATGGGAAATGGGAAGCAAGGTCTACTAGGGGAACCAAATCCATCAGAGACTCTTGGAAAAGCTGATCCCTGTAGTTTGTGGCCAGAGTTCTAGTCCGGGGTCTTTATGAGTAGGGGTGGTGTATCATTTTGCCTCCTTATTGAAAGGCAGATAAGCTTTTGAGGAGCTCATGTATCAGGTTTGCAAAATTACTTTGAAAGGTAGGGGCTTACTACTTGGAAGAAAGCTACGACCTTGTGATGAATCACTTGAGAGACATAATTCCGTCCACTACTGAGTCAAACTAAAAAATGCCTAAAACACTGTAGAAAAAGGAAGGGGAACATAAGGGGTTAGGTACAAATCATTTTCATTTCCAGAAGTGCCTCTAAATTAAGGTAAATTTGGGACTCCTTTCTTCTTTTGTTAGAAAACAGTTACCATTTTTTAAAGGGCTCTGGCTTGCGCAGAATTTTTGTCGTGAACCAATTTAGTCCTGTTTCATTGGCAATGGATGTGGAATGACTAGGTATGCTGGATATTTTTTCACCCTATTTAATTGAATAACCCTCAAGTAAAATCCATTTTGAAGGCAGGAGTCGGTGTCACAGACGTTTATCTCTGGTAAGAATGGTAGAAAATTCCCCAGTGCCTTGTCCCAGTAGAGCATGGCTCTCCCCAAAACATTCTCCATAAGGAAAAGCATAGCTTATAATGAGGTGGAGGTAGGCCGGGGGTTGCTGCCTCAGCCCCCACCTTCTGTATGTTCTGCAGTCAAGGAAATAGCTCACTAAAAGAAGACATAATCATGCCCTGGATTATTTATGGCTCCAAAAAGCTTTCTCAAGCTTTCATTCTAGGTTCCAGAGCTTGAGTAGGTAATATTACGACAGTCACGGCCCCTGCCTGCCTTTGTCAACTCAGTTTGCCTTCTCTGCTGTAGGCCTGTGCCTGGAATGTTGGACTTTTCATTCCTTTCCACTAGAGTGCCTTGGAACTTGTTTGGTTTTTTCCCAAAATATGCTGACCTCAAAGTAAGGAAACGAGGTTGTAAGGCGTGTGGGGTCCTTAATTTTAAAAAAGAACTAATCTGCCTGTAGGAAGGCCATTGTGAGGAAACCCACTTACATTTTATCAAGATTGGTGCTCATGAGACAGAATTTCGCTTATGTTTCCACAAAGTATATAAGTAATGGAAAATGAATAACACTGATTTTGCTTTGTTAGCTTCCCTTTGGCTATTAATGTCTTTTATTCCTGTTTATACAAATGGGAATAAAAAAGTCCCTGGATCCCATTGCCAGCAGAGGGCACTGGACAGTTTAGCTTTGGTCCATCTTTCTAAGACTGACTCCTCTCATCTCCCATCCTCTTAAAGAATATTTGAGCTCAGATGACTTTTTTTTTCTTCTTTTTTTTTTTTTTTTTTTTTTTTAAGTGTTTGAAGGAAATAGGGGTAGCAGGTCTATTGGCTTAGCTTGTAGTTGGATATACAAAAGGGAATTCTCCAGGGTTATATATATTCAGCTCTGGGTTTGGATCAAGTCAAGGAGAACTGGCTTGAAATGATGTTTAATTCAAGGCCTTTTGTCAAATTGCATATATTTTGCTTTGGGAATCTAATGGTAGATACGTGTGTATATAGAGTTTTAAAAATTTCTTAGTCTCTTGATTGCTTATGATATGTTGTTATTGGAACCCATTCATTGCTTTTCCAGTTTCCAGCAGATATCTGTTTCATGTGTCCCTTTATCATATCTCTTTATAGTTTCTATAGATCACTTTATAGTATCTCACTTCATGGGAAAAATAACCTTTATTTCTGTGTGTGTAAGAATTACCACACTTGAGTGGATTTGGCCCACGGACGTCTTATCTTTTCCAGTATTCTCCTTGAATGTTTTTTCTCTGACCTCAGGTTCCACTTGTTCTTGTGGAGGTTCCAGGGCAGCAGCGACTTCTCAACGTTTCTTGCCTCATCTCCTCTCCCTCTGTTCAGCCCACAGGTTGTGATCTCCAGAGCCAGGATTGTACTCCTACCTCGTCCCTTCCCGGCTGCCGCCTCTGCCTGCTTGCCCAGATTGTTAGGATCTACACATTTGGAGATTTATTGACCTTTTTGTTAGGAAGATTAAAAGCCTGAGATTGTTATGCTTATGTTTTTCTTTTGTTTGAGAACAAATAGAACTAATTTGCATTATCTTACAAGGAACCTGTTTGTTTGTTTTTTTTTAACACACAAAAATACTCATCTTTGTAAAAAACTGATTTTTCTATCCTCCTGCTGGGATTGTGTCTGTTTTCTCTGTGCTAGATGTAGGGTGAGGAAGATTTTGTCCTTGCCTCTTCCTTGCTACCCAGTGTTGGCCTTATTGCCCAAAGGCAGTTATTGCTGAAATGGTTTTCTTTTTTGGTGGTTTTTGTTTTTAAGACAGGGTCTTACTCTGTCTCTCAGACTGTAGTGCAGTGGCACAATCACAGCTAACTATAGCCTCGATGTCCCTGGGCTCAAACAATCCTCCCATTTTTCCACCTCAGCTTCCCGGGTAGCTGGGACTACAGGTGCACACCATTACACTTGGCTTACATTTTGTAGAGACGAAGTTTTGCCATGTTGCCCAGGCTGGTTTCAAACTCCTGTGCTCAAGCAGCCTGCCCACCTTGGACTCCCAAAGTGCTTGGGATTACAGGCATCAGCCACCACACCTGGCTTCTTTTTTGGTTCTTAGAAGGAAGTATTTAGAGACTGTGTAGATAAAAATCCCAATTAGAACCTTACTGATCCTGAATTACCTTTCTGGAACTTCAGTTGTGGCCTAGAACTTGCTTCGCACTTCTGTCCCTTCCATAAAAGGAGCTTGGCTTTTAACTAATTCTTTTCCACTCTGGTCTAAAACAGCTGCTTAAAATTTAAGGGCATTTTTCTAGCCTTTGGCTTTATTTGTTCCATTCTTTAGCTTCCCTGGTTTTCAGTTTTAGGCTTTCCTAGGGGATCTTGGACAGTGTGAATTTTGAGGAGAGGACCAGATTTGCGTCTTTGCTTTTGAAAGCAGAAACCACTAGCTTCAGTTTAACTTGGAGACAGTAAAAGCTTGTGCAGTGTTTGATTAATAAGTAACATTCTATTCAAGGGCTAGAGGACCTGCTTGATTTCCTTGCATCCATTTGTCTCCCTTTCTGGGACCTACCCCCAGATCTCCTTGGGGAGGGATTCTGTTTTCAAGTTTTGTTTTGTTCTCTGTTATCTGCCACTTCAGCTGATACCTGGCTACTTGTAGTGAATATGATTCTTCATGGGCCAAGATAAAAAGGAATCAGCTCTTACAAGACATTTAGCCCAAACACCCAAGATTGGCCCAATTTCTGTCAAGCTTACAGGCCGTTTTTCAAGCCAAATTTATCAGCAACTAGGGAAGACAGGACTTAATTAAGTAAAAATGCCCTGGAGAGTTGAACATCTTGTTATGAGAACTGAGTCTTAGCTCTAGTACGATCTAGTGCAGTTCAGCCATCCTAGGAAGGATGCTGCTGGGAGGGAGGGACAGTGTGCTGCTCTCGTCCTCCAGTCAAATTGCTTTCCTGTTCAGTAACGTATGCTTCCCATGCTTAACTTGCCAGGGCTGTTTTCTCAGTAGTGACAGTGGTCTGTGTTGCTTTTTTGTATCTAAATAATAGTGTAGTTGAATAATTGGTCACTATACTTTGTCAGATGTAGAGATGGTAGTCCTTGCCACCCATTTATTCTGTATGTTTGCTTTGTTCTCTTAACATAGAAACCACCATCATGGGTTCGGGTCCCATAGACCCCAAGGAACTTCTCAAGGGCCTGGATAGCTTCCTTAACCGAGATGGGGAAGTCAAAAGTGTGGATGGCATTTCCAAGATCTTCAGGTGAGTCTTTAAACTTTTTTGGATTCATTGTGAGTAGAGAATATTGTGTGTTAAAATATGGCTGCAGTTGAGGCAGACTGAAATGATTCTGGAATGGAAAGGGAAAGATAATGCAATAGGATTAAAATCCAACAATTTTAGGTTAAGGGATAGGAAAAGTTGATCACTGGGATTCTGACCATAATGGAAGCTGGAGATTTGGACATTCACAGTCTCAAAGGAGCCATGGTTTGGAATGAGAGCAGGGGAGCCTGGTGACAGAATTCTAAATTGTTTTGGTTCGTGTTCCACCTACCTATAATGTTACTTTAATTCAGGGATTATCATGTTTTCCGGGAGAGGGTAAATAACTAAGCCAGTATGGAGCAGTTGTTGAGGGCTAGTCTTATCACCTGAAGTCAGATTGCAATTCATCCTGTGTGTTAGGGAAGCAGTGATGGTTTCCTTCCCAGATCAGAGACTTCAGTGTCTGTTCTCCCATAAATTTCCATGTTGTACTCCTCCTCTGGAGCAAAGTCCCAAGTCATCAGGAATCTCTAGGCAATTCACAGATTAGAGAGGCACTTTTGCTAAGAGAAAACATACTGGCTGCTTCATTTCTAACGCTAACTCATCTCGTGCAGTTTGATGAAGGAAGCACGAAAGATGGTGAGTCGATGCACTTACTTGAACATTCTCCTGCAGACCCGTTCACCAGAAATACTGGTCAAGTAAGTGGGGATCTGGATGTTTGGAATGGGACGATACAGCTAGAAGATGGGGGCAGTGAGGTGTGGGGTTTCTTTCTGGGTCATTAATGGGAGACTGGGATTGTGGGCTGTGGTACTTTCAAAACCCAGAAGGGGCATTACAGATATACTCTCCTGACTGCCTGCAGGTTTATTGACGTCGGTGGCTACAAACTTCTCAACAATTGGCTAACATATTCAAAGACAACCAACAACATTCCCCTCCTCCAGCAAATTCTACTGACCCTGCAGCACCTGCCGCTCACTGTAGACCATCTCAAGCAGGTACGTTTAGTCTTTAAACCCTGATTCTTCCTTTTTTGGCTTAGTCTAACAGATAACAAACTCACACTGACTGGTGTGACTGTAATCTTTGGTCTGTGAGGTAGAATGGCAGGAAAAAAACAAATTTAGAATAAGAAGACTTGGTTTGAATTTATCTCCTTTAATAGGTGTGGGGCAGGCCGGGTGTGGTGGCTCATGCCTGTAATCCCAGCACTTTGGGAGGCTGAGGCGGGTGGATCATGAGATCAGGAGTTCAAGACCAGCCTGGCCAAGATGGTAAAACTCCATCTCTACTAAATATACAAAAATTAGCTGAGCATGGTGGTGGGTGCCTGTAATCCCAGCTACTTGGGAGGCTGAGGCAGGGAATTGCCTGAACCCAGGAGGCAGAGGTTGCAGTGAGCCAAGATGGCACCATTGCACTCCAGCTTGGCCACAGAGCAACACTCTGTCTCAAAAAAAAAAAAAATAGGTGTGTGTCGACCAGGCATGGTGGCTCACACCTGTAATCCCAACACTTTGGGAGGCCAAGGCGGGCGGATCACGAGATCAGGAAATCGAGACTATCCTGGCTAACACGGTGAAACACCGTCTCTACTAAAAATACAAAAAATTAGCTGGGCATGGTGGCACACGCCTGTAGTCCCAGCTACTTGAAAGCTGAGGCAGGAGAATCGCTTGAACCCAGAAGGCGGAGGTTGCAGTGAGCTGAGATCGCGCCACTTCACTCCAGACTGGGCAACAGAGCGAGGCTCCATATAAAAAAAAAAGGGATTGTAACTTGTGTGGTTGTTAGCTCTAAGTAGATGTACTTCTCTCCTGGCATTTACCTTTCTACTGCTCCCATCTCTCATAGAACAACACAGCTAAACTGGTGAAACAACTGAGCAAGTCAAGTGAGGACGAAGGTAGGGTGCCAGTCCTTTCTCTCATGGGCTTTTCTTTATTACTTCCACTCAATTACCTTTATATCTCTTCCCATCCTTAGATTGTCCCTTCACTTCTTTCCTTTTTGTATTTCACCTTGCTTTTTTCCTTCTTTTAAAGACAAAGTTCCTCTAACCTGTACCCTCTTTCCTGTTCTTAATTCCAAGTGGAAGTTGTTCATTATTTTGTTGTTGAATATAAGATAAGGTGCCATGCTTTAACCAGAAGCTGATTGCCAAGATTGCTTGATATAAAACACATACACTTAAAACTCACCGTAGGAGATAGTATTATCCTAGAGTATCTCGTCGTTATTTACTTCTGCTTTTCTTATTTTCTTTTTTTTCCCCCCTTAAAAAGCCTCCAGTTGAACTGTTTTTCTAACTATAATATTCTGGGACTTTCAGTATGTTTTCCTAACAATAAATTTATTAGTTCTAGTTCTACCATTAAACATAGTCTTGTAGGACATGGGCAAAATCTTGACTCTTCGGAGTGTATCAAAGCTCTGATTCTTTTCTTTTCTGAAAGGGTTGTGGAGCTTCTGGCAAGGACCATATAGTTCTGGCTTGAAGACAAAACCTGTCTCCTTTAGAAATTAAGAGTTTCCTTTATCTCCACCCCCGGCATGAGCCAGGAGCACAAGATACTGGTTTCCCACCAAGTGAGCAGTAATCTATTTCCAACTGGCTTAATTGTGCTGCCCTCTCTGAATATGGATTTAATTAACGTCATTCATTGAAATTTGTATATTCCCTATCGACTGTAGTTAAGTCTCACTGGATCATAGTATCAGTTGCTCCAAAAAGGTTTTAGGATATTCCTGCATTGAGGTTTGTTCATGTTGGCTTAGGTATAGAAATTGCCAATTGCGTGACTGTTTTGAAAAGTTAAGTTTTAATGTTCTATGAAAATCTTATTACTAAAAGATAAATTATGAAATGAGTCTATAGATGGAAATGTTGGCCAGAAGAGAGGTACCATATATCAAAGATGTTATTGCCAAGTACAAAAGGAAAGAGCTACAAAGGATTTTTTTCATGTATAACAATTAGGTGTGTTATATGTAGCTCTTTCCTTTTGTACTTTGCAAAAAAATTTTAAGTTTTTTTTTTTTTTTTTTTTTTTAGAAGGTGGTTTTCTCTTTTTTTCCCAGGCCTGAAAAGAATTGAGAGCGGATCACCGCCCG
>NW_022437156.1:616715-626188 GCF_009761245.1 Sapajus apella
TCTCGGCTCACCGCAACCTCCGCCTCCTGGGTTCAGGCAATTCTATTGCCTCAGCCTCCTGAGTAGCTGGGATTACAGGCACACGCCACCATGCCCAGCTAATTTTTTGTATTTTTAGTAGAGACAGGGTTTCACCATGTTGACCAGGATGGTCTCGATCTCTTGACCTCGTGATCCACCCGCCTCTGCCTCCCAAAGTGCTGGGATTACAGGCTTGAGCCACCGCGCCCGGCCAAATTTTAAAGTTTTTTAAATTTTAAAAAAGTTTTTAAGGAACTGGTGGATTTTGGTTACATATGTAAGTTCTTTAATGGTGATTTCTGAGATTTTGGTACAAGAGGTGATGGCAGATCCAGGGGCCGGGGGCACCCAAGCAGTGTACACTGAACTTGGTGTGTCGTCTTTTACTAATGTAGATTTTAATCACATATTCTTAAATAAATATTAAGTCTTTTTACTCCATAGTGGTGTGATAGCATCAGAGTTGAAAGTTATCTTGAGTAGAGCACAATTCTAATTCATTGTTCCATTTTTTAAGAGCTTGGTTTTTAAGCGTGTCTCATGTTTTTAAAACATTGGGTTACTTTCTCCATTGCACAGATTTTCACAGTATTTTCTCAAACTTCCTATCTTCTGTTCCTAGAAGAATGATATTTTACATTATTTAGGCATTTCCCCTTTCTCTCACCTGCAGAGCTCCGGAAACTGGCCTCAGTCCTTGTCAGCGACTGGATGGCTGTCATCCGCTCTCAGAGCAGTACCCAGCCCGCTGGTGAGCTCCTTAGTCCTTTATCCTTTATATTTATTTGTTTCCTATTGGGATGTGGCCTTTAGGTGCTTCTAATCTGCTTCACCTCTGACAGTGTTTATCTACATAAAATCCTTTTCTGCTTTGTTTTGCACAACAGAGAAAGATAAGAAGAAACGTAAAGATGAGGGAAAAAGTCGAACTACTCCTCCTGAGCGACCTTTGACTGAGGTGAAGGCTGAGACCCGGGCCGAGGAGGCCCCAGAGAAGAAGAGGGAGAAGCCCAAGTCTCTTCGAACCACAGCACCCAGTCATGCCAAGTTCCGTTCCACTGGTAAGACTGGCAGCTGGTCTCAGGAACGTTCATGGGCATGTGCACTCCCAGAGCCTTATGGGAGAATCATTTGATGTGTGATATGTTAATCGTAAGGAAGAGGGAAGATTAGCGTAAGAAGCTTTGGTTACAAGACTAGAAGAACATTTGTGGGTGAGAACAGGGAGGAAAATTCAGCGGCCTGGGGGTTTGAGTTCAACTTTCCACACCATGCTTCTTTCCCCAGGACTAGAGCTGGAGACACCGTCCTTGGTGCCTGTGAAGAAGAACGCCAGCACAGTGGTGGTTTCTGACAAGTACAACCTTAAACCCATCCCCCTCAAACGTCAGAGGTATGGCTCATGTTCTCAGGTTCTGAATGGGGTGGTTCTGTGGACACAAGGGAGCAAGAGGTGGGTGAGTCAGATGTTGATGACAGTTCCTCTTTTGACAGCAACACAGCTGCCCCAGGAGATGCTGTCCCCCCTGCAGAGAAGAAATACAAGCCACTCAACACAACACCTAATGCCACCAAAGAGATCAAAGTGAAGATCATCCCACCACAGCGTGAGTCTGAAGTGGGGAGATGTACTTTGAATTAGCAACCTTTTATCATGGGAACAAATGTCCCCAGAAATGAGAATTTTTTTTCCCTTCTCTTATTATTTCCCTCCATTTTCCTTTGATTTCTTGGTATCCCTTACTTTTTGTACCCCTGGAGCTCCTGTTTCAGGGGTCACTTAGGAGTTATTTTAGAGATAAGATGGGTGGATGTGCCATTCTGTGACTGGCCAGGGGCACCTGGTGATGTGTCGTGTTCATTTCATCAGTTACCTGAGCTCTAATTCACATCCCAAGCTACGGCTTGCCTGCCAAGAGAAACCTAGAATAACAGCAAGAATGTCCTGTGTGAATCCTGCATGTGCTTCTTGGTCCTCTTGAGCTTATCGTATCCTAAGTTGAGGCACAGTCTTCATTGGCCCATTTTATGCCTGGACTGTGTTTGCAGGTGTAGGCTTATTAAGGAGGCCTGATGATCCTATTTGATGCTTTTTCCTTTTGTAGCTATGGAGGGCCTCGGCTTTCTGGATGCTCTCAATTCAGCCCCTGTTCCAGGCATCAAAATTAAGAAGAAGAAAAAAGTGCTGTCACCTACAGCTGCCAAGGTATGGGCTCCAAGAAGTAGGTTTCAGTGACAGTATAAAAGGTAAAGTAGAAGAAAGGGCACAGCAGCCAGGAGTTGTCGGGGAGGAGAAAAACAGGCATTTTGCCTTGGATATAGACTGGTGCAGGTGAGACCATATTGGAGACAGAGTCTTCCTTTATACAGGAACTGTTGGGGGATTGTGCCTGGGACGCTGGTCTAACTGCCTTGCCCTTGGCTTTCCAGTCAGTTTATTAACGTCCTTTTCTTTCATAATAGCCAAGCCCCTTTGAAGGGAAAACGAGCACAGAACCAAGCACAGCCAAACCTTCTTCCCCAGAACCAGCACCACCTTCTGAGGCAATGGACACAGACCGTCCAGGCACCCCAGTTCCCCCTGTTGAAGTTCCGGAGCTCATGGATACAGGTAATTTAGAAACTGATTCAGTTTTTTGGTGGGGAGGTTTCGGAAAGGAGAGATCTGGGTCTGAAACCTCTTCTGTGCACAGCCTCTTTGGAGCCTGGAGCTCTGGATGCCAAGCCAGTGGAGAGTCCTGGAGATCCTAACCAGCTGACCCGGAAAGGCAGGAAAAGGAAAACTGTGACATGGCCTGAGGAGGGCAAACTGAGGGAATACTTCTATTTTGAATTGGATGAAACTGAACGAGGTAAGAGGTCATTTCCTATGTAATAGGTGTCTGTAGGGGATTTTATTTATTATTTATTTTTATTTTTTAAAGATGGGGTTTCACCATGATGGCCAGGCTGGTTTTGAACTCCTGACCTCAGATGATCCACCCAACTCGGCCTCCCAAAGTGCTAGGATTACAGGCGTGAGCCACCATGCCCGACAGGGGATTTTAAAAGGACTAGGTTGTGCTTACTTTCCCTCTTCCTTTTCTTCCCTTGCCAATAGTAAATGTGAATAAGATCAAGGACTTTGGCGAGGCAGCTAAGCGAGAGATACTGTCAGACCGACATGCATTTGAGACAGCTCGGCGTCTGAGCCATGACAACATGGAGGAGAAGGTGCCCTGGGTGTGCCCCCGGCCCCTGGTTCTGCCATCACCTCTTGTCACCCCTGGAAGCAATAGTCAGGAGCGATATATCCAGGCTGAGCGGGAGAAGGGAATCCTTCAGGAGCTCTTCCTGAACAAGGAGAGGTGAGCAGAGTGGGATTCGTGCTCTGGGATGTTGAGTGCTTGGACACTCCTGAGGGGAACATGACTTGGGGTGATTAAGCATGGGTGGAGGTTAGAAATAACTTTCAGGGCCTGAATTAATAACTTGACTGTCATTCTTTTTTCCATCACATGTGCCGTTCCTGATAGTCCTCATGAACCTGATCCTGAGCCCTATGAGCCCATACCCCCTAAACTAATCCCCCTAGATGAGGTGAGTAAATCAATATTATGTGATGATAGAGGTTGTGATGATCATTGATTTGGTGCATCTTTCATGAGAAAGTTTCTCCATTCTTTCAGTTAGGCCTGATTTTTTTTCCTTCTTCTTTCAGGAGTGTTCCATGGATGAGACTTCATATGTTGAGACCCTGGAACCTGGGGGGTCAGGTGGCTCACCTGATGGGGCAGGAGGCTCCAAGTTGCCTCCAGTTCTCGCCAATCTTATGGGAAGCATGGGTGCTGGAAAGGGCCCCCAAGGCCCTGGAGGAGGAGGCATTAATGTGCAGGAGATCCTTACCTCCATCATGGTATGCACCCTCTTCCCTTCGCCACCTCTGTGGAGCCTCCTTAAGCACACTGTCCTCACTCTGTCTGCCATTCACCTTAGCTCGGTTCTCCACATCTACCCACTTACCCCTAATGTTTGACTCTCCCTTTCGCGATGGTTGTTACCCTTTCTGTCTGTTGACTTTGCCTTCTTATATTCTCACAGGGTAGCCCAAACAGTCATCCTTCAGAGGAACTACTGAAACAGCCAGACTATTCAGACAAGATCAAGCAGATGCTGGGTAATCTTCAGGGCCAACCCCAGAGGCCTGGGGGAGGAAGCCTTCAGTGGAGTTCGGGGAGGCACAGTTTCACAGATGTGAAAGAGTATAGGGCTGTTGCCACTAGACAAGAAATGGTAGGGGAAGACTGGACAGAGAGAGCACTGCTCTGCCAGGGTGGTCTGAGAGGGTCAGTTGGGCACATCTAAACGGGAGATCATGTCAGTCTTCTAAGAGTGCTCATACTGACTGTGTTACTCTTGTTTTCATTAACAGTGCCACATGGACTCTTAGGCCCTGGCCCAATAGCCAATGGTTTCCCACCAGGGGGTCCTGGGGGCCCCAAGGGCATGCAGCACTTTCCCCCTGGACCTGGGGGACCTATGCCAGGTAGGTGGTGAGTAAGAGGTTGAAATGGGCTAATCGGCCCAATTTCAATGTGATAATAGTATGGGATTGCCTGGAAGGCGGGAGGTGGTGGTTTCTGTTGGGAGATGGCAATTCCTGAGTGTAATAGATAGCTGATGCTCTCTCTTTTCTCCCATACAGGTCCCCATGGAGGCCCTGGTGGGCCAGTGGGTCCACGTCTCCTGGGTCCTCCACCCCCTCCCCGGGGGGGGTGATCCCTTCTGGGATGGCCCAGGTGACCCCATGAGGGGTGGCCCAATGCGGGGGGGTCCAGGACCAGGTCCTGGACCATACCATAGAGGCCGAGGTGGCCGAGGGGGAAACGAACCTCCTCCCCCTCCTCCTCCTCCATTTCGAGGCGCCAGAGGAGGTCGCTCTGGAGGAGGTCCCCCAAATGGACGAGGGGGGCCTGGTGGGGGCATGGTTGGAGGTGGTGGGCATCGTCCCCATGAAGGTCCTGGCAGTGGCATGGGCAACAGCAGTGGACATCGTCCCCACGAAGGCCCTGGCGGTGGCATGGGCAGTGGGCATCGCCCCCATGAAGGCCCTGGTGGTAGCATGGGCGGGGGTGGAGGACATCGTCCCCATGAAGGCCCTGGCGGTGGCATCAGTGGTGGCAGTGGCCATCGTCCCCACGAAGGCCCTGGCGGAGGAATGGGTGCCGGTGGTGGACATCGCCCCCATGAAGGCCCTGGACACGGTGGCCCCCATGGCCACCGGCCTCATGATGTCCCTGGTCACCGAGGCCATGACCATCGAGGGCCACCTCCTCATGAGCACCGTGGCCATGATGGCCCTGGCCACGGGGGAGGGGGCCACCGAGGGCACGATGGAGGCCACAGCCATGGAGGAGGTGAGGATGCTCCCTGCCTCTGTATACCTTTTGGTGTCCCGTACAAGATTTTGGGGAGTGGTGGGGAGAGTCACCACTGTTGGTAGCTAGGCAGAATGTGAGGTCCCCTTTATTTCCTTGGTGTCCTAGCATGCATAGCAGTTCCTACTCTCTGCCCTTCCCCCAAATCCACAAGACTGTGTGTCTCTGAAAGACAGTTCTCAGGATGCCATGGACTGGGGTGGTGAGGGTGTTGGCATTGACCGCAGCCGTTTCCTAACTGTTCGGCTTTTGTTCCCACAGACATGTCAAACCGCCCTGTCTGCCGACATTTCATGATGAAGGGCAACTGCCGCTATGAGAACAACTGTGCCTTCTACCACCCGGGTGTTAATGGGCCCCCCCTGCCCTAGGGACCATATGCCTGCCCTGTTCACACCACCCCTGTGGACTGCAGCCTCGCTCCTTCCACCCTGTTATGGCTTCTGTGAGGCCCATTTTCCCCTTTCCCCAGCTGATGAGGAGCCGGCCCCCTCAGTTCCCACTTGCTTGGGTTCCTGGGGGTTTTCTGATCACTGGTGCGCATTGATGTACATATTTTCCTCCGGTCTGGGGAGGAGAGAGACTGGTAACGTTCTGTACCCTGGACTGCTGAAGAGGAGACCCAGTTGGCTTCACTTTTTGAGAAGATTTGCCCTGTACCCCAAACCCCTTTCCAGTATTGCCCGTAATGCCTGAGAACCTAAAGCTGGTTATCCTGGAGAAAACCCCTACCCTTCTATTGCGGGTCCCCACATGCACACAGAACTCTGACGCAGGATCAACTGCACTTAAGAAATCATCCCAGCTAAGCTCATTATTCTTCATGGGGTGGGGAGATGGTGAAGGGGTATTGTATATCCCACTGCACTGAGGGGGCTCAATCAGCTGGATTTGAGTTCTGGAACACACATCATCCCCACTCCTCCTCCAGCATGGACTCCATTCTGAGTCCTTTCTCAAGTGGGACCTTGAACTTTCTGTGAACAACCATTCTGCATCCTGGGTCTGCTAGATTCGATGATAGTGAACTCATATCTGCATCCAGTGAAAGTTTAGCTGGCAGAAGTGAGGCCAGTGGTGGTCTGCCCTTGCCAACTACAGCCAGTCTGTAGACTTGATAAAATACTTCAGTGAGACCAGCTTCTCATCAACTTGTGCCCGGCATGCTGGGCCTGAAAGTCGCACTACATGCACTGCCTTTGGGAGTTACCGCACTCCCTGCCCCTACCTGGAACCTTGTCAGCGTGAAGGAGGCTTCCTGCTACTTCACCCTGTCAACCGCCTCTGAATCCCCACCAGGTACCTTCCTGGGTGGATTCAACAAGATGATTTTGCCCTTTCCCAGT
The DNA here is from genome assembly GCF_009761245.1 of Sapajus apella. Taxonomy (NCBI): domain Eukaryota; kingdom Metazoa; phylum Chordata; class Mammalia; order Primates; family Cebidae; genus Sapajus; species Sapajus apella. The sequence continues at coordinate 623,500 of NW_022437156.1, forward strand.
CCTCTCCTTCACCTCGGCATCAGTTGTTTTCTATGAAAACAGTGGATTGGTTGGGTCTTGTGCAGGGTCTTGGGTTAGAGCCACAATGGATTTGAGGATGAGTATTTTCTTTTTCTTTTGGTTTTGTATATTTTGTACATTAATAATAAACAGTGGAAAGAGAAGCAGCTTATTTAACCCCTGGTGTGTTTGGACTTTTTTTTTTTTTTGAGATGGAGTATCACTCTGTTGCCCAGGCTGGAGTGCAGTGGCGCAGTCTCCGGTCACTGCAATCTCTGCCTCTCGAGTAGCTGGGATTACAAGTGCCTGCCACTACCTCCGGCTAATTTTTTGTATTTTTAGTAGAGACGGGGTTTCACCATGTTGGCCAGGCTGGTGTTGAACTCCTGACTTCACAATCCACACACCGCGGCCTCCCAAAGCACTGGGATTACAGGCGTGAGCCACTGCACCTGGCCTGGACTGTTTGTTTTAAAGCCCTTATTGGCCAGGCACCTGTAATCCCAGCACTTTGGGAGGCTGAGGCAGGTGGATCATCTGAGGTTGGGAGTTTGAGACCAGCCTGACCAACATGGAGAAACCCTGTCTCTACTAAAAATAAAAAAAAATTAGCCAGGCATGGTGGCAGGTGCTTATAATCCCAGCTACTCGGGAGGCTGGGGCAGGAGAATCACTTGAACCCAGGAGGCGGAGGATGCAGTGAGCCAGGCTGTGCCACTGTATTCCAGCCTGGGTAACGAGGGAAACTCTGTCTCAAAAAAAAAAAAAAAAAATTAAAAAGCCATTATCACCTGTGTAAGGTACATTAGTACAAATCTGTGGAATCTGATTTTTACTGTTTTGCAGCTAATGCTAAGAGTTCTATAGTACTGGTAAGAAAATACTTGTATTTTTTAAATTTACTTCCACCAAAGTCTTGCAAGAAAAAATACTTTTAAAAGTACATAAAAGCCGGGCGCGGTGGCTCACGCCTGTAATCCCAGCACTTTGGGAGGCCGAGGCGGGTGGATCACGAGGTCAAGAGATCGAGACCATCCTGGTCAACATGGTGAAACCCCGTCTCTACTAAAAATACAAAAAATTAGCTGGGCATGGTGGCGCATGCCTGTAATCCCAGCTACTCAGGAGGCTGAGGCAGGAGAATTGCCTGAACCCGGGAGGCGGAGGTTGCGGTGAGCCGAGATCGTGCCATTGCACTCCAGCCTGGGTAACAAGAGCGAAACTCCTTCCCCAAAATAAATAAATAAATAAATAAATAAATAAAATAAGTACATAAAACACACTAGGATACAGAGTAGATCTCGGCCACAGGGCTCTTTCTCGGTTTTCTTCTGAGTCTTCCTAGAACAGTCCTTTCCTGGCATTCGTCCCCTCCAGGATGTGTTCTTGGGTCATCTTGTCTACATTCTACACATACAGGAGGAAAACTTAAGGATGCTGAAGTCTCAGATAAAGGCCATTGTCACAGCTCTACCTCCCTACAGGCTGGGTGACCTTAGGCAGGTTAGTGTTGCGTCTCAGTGGCTCATGCCTGTAATTCCAGCATTTTGGGGAGGCCAAGGTGGGAAGACTGCTTGATTCCAGGAGGTTTGAGAGCAGCCTGGGCAATATAAGGAGACCTGGTTGCTACACAAAATCCAAAAAAAAAAAAAAAATTAGCCAGGCATGGTGGCACATGCCTTTAGTTCCAGCTACCTGGGAGGCTGAGGCAAGAGGATGACTTGAGCCCAAGAGTTCAAGGCCACAGCTGTGACTGCACTGCTGTAATCCAGCTTAACAACAGAGCAAGACCCTGTCTCCAAAAAAGAGGCCAGGCACAGTGGTTCATGCATGTAATACCAGCACTTTGGGAGGCTGAGGTGGGTGGATCACCTGAAGTCAGCAGTTGAGACCAGCCTGGCCAACATGGTGAAACCCCATCTCTACTAAAAATATAAAAATTAGCCAGGGTGGTGGTGGGCACCTGTAATCCCAGCTACTTGGGAGGCTGAGGCGGGAGAATCACTTGAACCCAGGAGGTGGAGGTTGCAGTGACCCAAGATCATGCCGCTGCACTCCAGCCTGGGCGACAGAGCAAACTCCGTCTCAAAAAAACAAAAAAGACAAAAGGTAAGTATAGACTGCTCCTTCCAAAACGGCTCTGGCCAGGCACAGTGACACCAGTAATCCCAGTACTTTGGAAGACCAAGGTGGGAGAATGGCTTGAGCCCAGAGTTCAAAACTAGCCTAAGCAACATAGGAAAACTCCATTTCCTTTCTTGCTCTGTCACCCAGGCTGGAGTGCAGTGGCGTGATCTCTGCTCACTGCAACCTCCACCTCCGGGGTCCAAGTGATTCTCCTGCCTCAGCCTCCTGAGTAGCTGGGATTACAGGCGCCCACCACTGTGGCCTGCTAATTTTTGTATTTTTAGTAAAGATGGGGTTTCGGCCGGGCATGGTGGCTCACGCCTGTAATCCCAGCACTTTGGAAGGCCGAGGCGGGTGGATCACGAGGTCAAGAGATCGAGACCATCCTGGTCAACATGGTGAAACCCCGTCTCTACTAAAAATACAAAAAAAAATTAGCTGGGCATGGTGGCACGTGCCTGTAATCCCAGCTACTCAGGAGGCTGAGGCAGGAGAATTGCCTGAACCCAGGAGGTGGAGGTTGCGGTGAGCCGAGATCGCGCCATTGCACTCCAGCCTGGGT
>NW_022437156.1:626288-630700 GCF_009761245.1 Sapajus apella
GGGATACATGTGAAGAACATGCAAGATTGTTGCATAGGTACACACATGGCAGTGTGATTTGCTGCCTTCCTCCCCATCACCTATATCTGGCATTTCTCCCCATGCCATCTCTCCCCAACTCCCCATCCCCCGCTGTCCCTCCCCTATTTCCCCCCCAACAGACCCCAGTGTGTGATGCTCCCCTCCCCGTGTCCATGTGTTCTCATTGCTCAACACCTGCCTATGAGAACATGCGGTGTTTGATTTTCTGTTCTTGTGTCAGTTTGCTGAGAATGATGGTTTCCAGTTTCATCCATGTCCCTACAAAGGACACGAACTCATCGTTTTTGATGGCTGCATAATATTCCATGGTGTATATGTGCCAAATTTTCCCTGTCCAGTCTATCATTGATGGGCATTTGGGTTGGTTCCAGGTCTTTGTTATTGTAAACTGTGCTGCAATGAACATTCGTGTGCATGTTTCCTTATAGTAGAACGATTTATAATCCTTTGGATATATACCCAGTAATGGGATTGAATGACTTGGCCTTTCGAAGTGCTGGGATTACAGGCGTGAGCCACTGTGGCCAGCCAGGGAAACTCCATTTCTTCTTTTTTCTTTCCTTTTTTTTTGAGACAGTCTTCTTCTGTTGCCCAGGCTGGAATGCAATGGCACCATCTAGGCTCACTGCAACCTCTGCCTCCCCAGTTCAAGCGATTCTCCTGCCTCAGCCTCCTGAGTAGCTGGGCTTACAGGCGTGCACCACCACGTGCAGCTAATTTTGTATTTTTAGTAGAGATGGGGTTTCTCCATGTTGGCCAGGCTGGCCTCAAACTCCCAACCTTAGGTGATCCACCCACCTGAGCCTCCCAAAGTGCTGGGATTACAAGTGTGACCCACCACGCCTGGCCGGGAAACTCCACTTCTAATTAAAAAATAAAAATGAGACTGGGCGCGGTGGCTTACGCTTGTAATCCCAGCACTTTGGGAGGTCGAGGTGGGTGGATCACGAGGTCAACAGATCGAGACCATCCTGGCCAACATGGTGAAACCCCATCTCTACTAAAAATACAAAAATTAGCTGGGCATGGTGGCGCATGCCCGTAGTCCCAGCTACTGGGGAGGCTGAGGCAGGAGAATTGCTTGAACCCAGGAGACGGAGGTTGCGGTGAGCCTAGATCGCGCCATTGCACTCCAGCCTGGGTAACAAGAACGAAACTCCATCTCAAAAATAAATAAATAAAAATAAAAATGAGTTCAAGACCAGCCTGAGCAACATGGTAAAACCCCGTCTCTACTAAAACTACAAAAATTAGCCAGGTATGCTGGCAGGCGCCTGTAATCCCAGCTACTTGGGAGGCTGAGGCAGGAGAATCTCTTGAACCCAGGAGGCGGAGGATGCAGTGAGCAGAGATCACGCCATTGCACTCCAGCCTGGGAAAAAAGAGTGAAACTCCGTATCAGAAAAAAGCAAAAAAAAAAAAAACCACACCCAGAAATCCAGAAATTAGGGGTAAATCACTGGGATGTGTGTGGCAGATATGGGGCAGTTGGAAATATTGATATTGGCATGTGGGTTAAGAATGGTGGTTTGGGGCCGGGCGCGGTGGCTCAAGCCTGTAATCCCAGCACTTTGGGAGGCCGAGGCGGGTGGATCACGAGGTCAAGAGATCGAGACCATCCTGGTCAACATGGTGAAACCCCGTCTCTACTAAAAAAAAAACACAAAAAATTAGCTGGGCATGGTGGCACGTGCCTGTAGTCCCAGCTGCTTGGGAGGCTGAGGCAGGAGAATTGCCTGAACCTGGGAGGCGGAAGTTGCGGTGAGCCGAGATCGCGCCATTGCACTCCAGCCTGGGTAACAAGAGCGAAACTCCGTCTCAAAAAAAAAAAAAAAAAAAAAAAAAAAAAAAAAAAAAAAAAAAAAAAAGAATGGTGGTTTGGTTTTCAAGTCTGTTAGCATTCATCAGAATCATCTGAAGAGCTCATCAGGAAACAAATTGAGGCCGGGCCTGGTGGCACGCCTGTAGTCCCAGCTACTCAGGAGACTGAGGCAGGAGAATCCCTTGAACCAGGGAGATGGAGGTTACAGTGAGCTGAGACTTCACCACTGCACTCCAGCCTGGGTGACAGAGTAAGACTCCATCTCAAATGAATGAATGAATGAATAAATAAATAAATGCAAGCCAGGCATGGTGGCTTGAGCCCATAACATAATCCCAGCTACCCGGGAGACTGAGGCAGGAGAATTACTTGAACCCGGGAAGTGGAGGTTGCAGTGAGCCGAGATCACACCACTGCACTTCAGCTTGGGTAACAGAGCAAGATTCCATCTAAAAAAAAAAAGACAAATTGGGGGTGGGATCCAGCAAAATTTTGATTCAGTAAGTCAGGATGGATGTCAGGATGGATCCCGAGATATTTGCATTTCTAACAAATTCCCAGTTGCTGATGCTGCTGCACTGCCTAGAACACGTGTCTCAGCTGTTATTTCCAGCATTGGCCACATGAGGGCAACAATGTTTTATTGAGATATCTTAAAGGCCTCACTGCATTTAGGCCCAAAGTGCATAGTTTTACCATCCCCTTGCCCGGGCTTGGTGTGTGTGTGGGCAGGGGTATTCTCCAGCGTTGCTCTGTGCACTGGAGAAGACCTGAGAAGACATAATCTAAGGACCAAGTTAAGACGTGAAATACCAGGGCGGGCGCGGTGGCTCAAGCCTGTAATCCCAGCACTTTGGGAGGCCCAGGCGGGTGGATCATGAGGTCAAGAGATCCAGACCATCCTGGTCAACATGGTGAAACCCTGTCTCTACTAAAAAACTACAAAAAAATTAGCTGGGCATGGTGGCGCGTGCCTGTAGTCCCAGCTACTCAGGAGGCTGAGGCAGGAGAATTGCCTGAACCCAGGAGGCGGAGGTTGCGGTGAGCCGAGATCGCGCCATTGCACTCCAGCCTGGGTAACAAGAGCGAAACTCCGTCTCAAAAAAATGACGTGAAATACCAAAGAAGTACACAGATCAAGAGAAAAAAACCAAACATATCACAACCTAGTGGTCACAACTTTGTGTCTTTTTTTTTTTTTTTGAGATGGAGTCTTGCTCTGTCGTCCAGGCTGGAATGCAGTGGTGTGATCTCAGCTCACTGCAAGCTCCACCTCCCGGGTTCAAGCAATTCTCCTGCTTCAGCACCCCCAGTAGCTGGGATTACAGTGCATCCACCATATCCCACTATTTTTTTATTTTTGTTAAGAGACGGGGTTTCACCATGTTGGCCAGGCTGGTATCAAATACCTGACCTCAGACGATCCGCCCACCTCAGCCTCCCAAAGTGCTGGGATTACAGGCGTGAGCCACTGCATCTGGCCTTGTGTCTCTTTCTTTCTTGTTCCATCTACTGCCTGTTTCCCATCCTCTTTCTTCTATCTCCTTCAACAAGCCACAATAACCTTTAAAGAGAGCTTAATTTTTTTTTCTGTATTTTAAGAATGAGCTCAATCATTTTCTTATTTATGTTTTTGAGACAGAGTCTCACTCTGTCACCCAGGCTGGAGTGCAATGGTGCGATCTCAGCTTACTGCAAACTCCGCCCCCCAGATTCAAGCAATTCTGCCTCGGCCTCCGGAGTAGCTGGGATTACAGGCGCCTGCCACCATGCCCAGCTAATTTTTGTATTTTCAGTAGATGGATTTCACCATCTTGGCCAGGCTGGTCTTGAACTTCTGACCTTGTGATCCACCCACCTCAACCTCTCAAAGTGCTGGGATTAGAGGCGAGAGCCACCGTGCCCAGCTTTTTGAGACAGAGTTTCACTCTTTCACCCAGGCTGGAGTGAAGTGGTGTGATCTTGGCTCACTGCAACCTCTGCCCCCCAGGTTCAACTGATTCTCCTGCCTCAGCCTCCCAAGTAGCTGGGATTACAGGCTCTTGCCACCACACCTGGCTAATTTTTGTATTTTTAATAGAGATGGGGTTTCATTATGTTGGTCAGGCTGGTCACGAACTCCTGACCTCAGGTGATCCACCTGCCCCGGACTTCCAAAGTGCTAGGATCACAGGTGTGAGCCACATTGCCTGGCCTACCTGTTCCTTTTTACTGATGCAAAAGCTTTAGATTATATAAAGTAAATGTTTTCTTTTCTTTTCTTTTTTTGCAGGGGGAGATAGGTTGAACATTTCATCCATTTCACTACAATAATGTTTCTTCACCAAGCTCTGCAGGCACTTTTCTCTCTGCTGTTTCAGTCTGTTTTGCCTTTCTGCTTCCATTTTTTTCCCCTCTAAAATACCCTCATGACGGCTGGGCAGAGTGGCTCATGCCTGTAATCTCAACACTTTGGGAGGCCAAGGTGGGTGGATCATGTGAGGTCAGGAGTTTGAGATCAGCTTGACCAACATGGAGAAACCCTGTCTCTACTAAAAATACAAAAATT
>NW_022437156.1:635700-670331 GCF_009761245.1 Sapajus apella
TTTTTTTTGAGACGGAGTTTCACTCATGTTACCCAGGCTGGAGTGCAATGGCGCCATCTCGGCTCACCACAACCTCTGCCTCCTGGGTTCAGGCAATTCTCCTGCCTCAGCCTCCTGAGTAGCTGGGATTACAGGCACGCACCACCATGCCCAGCTAATTTTTTGTATTTTTGGTAGAGACAGGGTTTCACCATGTTGACCAGGATGGTCTCGATCTCTTGACCTCGTGATCCACCCACCTCAGCCTCCCAAAGTGCTGGGATTACAGGCTTGAGCCACCGCGCCCGGCCAATATTTGTGTTTTTAGTAGAGATGGGATTTCACCATGTTGGTCTGGCTAGTCTCAAACTCCTGACCTCAGGTGATCCGCCTGCCTCAGCCTCCTAAGGTGCTGGCATTACAGGGTTGAGCCACCTTGCCTGGCCTATTCTTGATTCTCTGGCACCAAAGCTTGGGAGAGTGAGTCCCATCCTCTATGAGCAACATTTCCCCTTCTCTTCACATGGAAATATCTGAATTTACATTATCTCCCTTCCATTCTTAGATGAAGAGAATCTTCAAAGTAATATTGAACTTTTCTCCTGGCATCTCCTTTACCTGTCTCTCCACATCCACTATTTGCCACACAGCAGCCAGAGCAATTTTGTAAAAACGAAAACTGCATCGGTTTGCACTCCTGGCTAAACAGCCCCTCCTGGTCACATCCCAACCCGCTGTCAAGGCATATAAGGCCCGGTGTGTACTCGCCCCTGCTCAAGTTCTGAGCTGCAGCCACGTTCCTTGACCATGTGCATGCACCTCTTTTCAGCCTCAGGGGCTTTGCACATTCTCACATTCTGGTCCCTTCCCTGAAGGCTCTCCTTTTCTACTTTCAGGCTTTGGCTGTAATGTGACCTCAGCCCTTCTCCAATCAACCTGAAGGTGATCCTCCCACCCCCAGCACCAAGCCCGTATCTTTTGACTGGCTCCAAAGGCACCAGAGTCCCTATCTTTGCACTTCTAAGAAACTCCCAGATGATGCTGGTCTGAGACACTTTTGATAACCAGTTCAAGGGTCTCAGTGGTTGTATTTGGCTCTGGCCACACAAGGTTAACTTCTTACACTCCCAGTTTCAAGTTCCATATGGCCACAAGGCTCTTCTCTCACACGCCTCATGTGTGTTCCTAGAACAGTCCAATCTTGGCTATCGCGTCCTCTAGGATGTGTTCTTCAGTCACCCTGTCCACATTCGACAGATAGAGGAGGAAAACCTGAAGATGTTGGAGCCAAATAAAGGCCACTGTCTCAGTTCTACCTCTCTAAAGGCTGGGTGACTTTAGGCAGATTAGTTTTCTTTGAGTCTGTTTCCTCATTGGAAAGGTGTAAAGAATGACTACCTTTTAAAATCGTTTCAGCCAGGTGTAGTGGTGCACACCTATAAATAATCCCAGCACTCGGGAGCTGAGGTAGGAGGGTAACTTAAGCCCAGGAGTCTGAGACCAGCCTGGGCAACAGAGCAAGACCTTGTTGTTATAAAAAAAAATTAAAAAATTAGCTGGGTGTGTTGGTGCACGCTTGTAGCCCCAGCTACTTGAGAAGTTGAGGTAGGACCACTTGAGTCCAGATGGTTGAGGCTGCAGTAAGCCGTGATTGTGCTACTGCACTCCAGCCTGGGAAACAAGAGAGAGACCACATCTCAAAACAACAAAACACATATTTCCCCAATATTTACTATGTGCATCACATTTGTGTATCACTTGTAGGTCATAAGTTGTTTATAAATAAAGATTTAATTTAGTTAATGAAATTTCCATCTACTACCATGTAAATGTTTCCCTTTTGTGTTTCATTTCTATGCTGCTTTTTGGAGGGGCACACTTTTGCCCACATGTAGATGAATTAATTCCATTAACAGTGTGTATGATTGGCTATAGAGGCCATGGAAATTAAAACAACAAAACAATATATATGCTGGAGGCGATCAAATTTGTGGCCAGGAGTTTGAGACCAGACTGGGCAATATAGCAAGGCCCCATCTTTACAGGGAAAAAAAAGAGACATGAAATTTATGCTGTGGCAGGGGGTGGGAGTTATTTTGGAGCATTTGAAGTACTTTTTTTTCCACTATGTTTGAAGTAGTGAAATTAGTGATCAAATACTTGAAATGCAACCATTGGTATTCACTTTATAAATAACATTCCTATGTATTTTAGGTATCATTCATCTACACTAGCGAGTTAAAAACTTAAAAATGTAAAAGTAGGCCAGGAAGGTGGCAAGAAGCAGCCCCTGAAACAGTCCAAGAAGCAGGCCGAGGAGAGGGATGAGGAAGATAAGACTTCCAAGCAGAAAAAGAAGAGCAGAAGAAACTAGAGGAGCTAAAAGCAAAGGCCACGGGGAAGGGGCTCCTGGTCACAGGTGGAATTAAGAAATCTGGCAAAGCCGGGCGCGGTGGCTCAAGCCTGTAATCCCAGCACTTTGGGAGGCCGAGGCGGGTGGATCACGAGGTCAAGAGATCGAGACCATCCTGGTCAACATGGTGAAACCCCGTCTCTACTAAAAATACAAAAAATTAGCTGGGCATGGTGGCGCGTGCCTGTAATCCCAGCTACTCAGGAGGCTGAGGCAGAATTGCCTGAACCCAGGAGACCGAGGTTGCGGTGAGCCAAGATGGCGCCATTGCACTCCAGCCTGGGTAACAAGAGCGAAACTCCGTCTCAAAAAAAAAAAAAAAAAAAAAGAAATCTGGCAAAAAGGAAGCTGTTTCTTGTCCCTGAGGAGATGGTGACCCTTTATTTCATCTGTATTTAAACATCTGTATTCCCTGCCATAGCATCTTTTGCCACCTACAGCTGGAATTGTGTTGTCTTGGAGCTGTTGTACATTTAAGAATAAACTTTTGTAAAAAAAAAAAAAAAAGCAAATAAATAAAATAAGTAAAAGTATAGTGTGGGGCCGGGCGCGGTGGCTCACATCTGTAATCCCAGCACTTTGGGAGGCCGAGGCAGGCAGATCATGAGGTCAGGAGATTGAGACCATCCTGGTCAACATGGTGAAACCCCGTCTCTACTAAAAACACAAAAAAATTTGCTGGGTGTGGTGGTGCATGCCTGTAATCCCAACTACTCGGGAGGCTGAGGCAGGAGGACTGCTTGAACCCAGGAGATGGAGGTTGCAGTGAGCTGGTATCACGCTACTCCACTCCAGCCTGAGCAACAGAGTAAGACTCCATCTCCAAAAAAAAAGAAAAAAAAAGTGTAATATAAAATACATGTAACAAAAGCAAAAGATTTTTAAGGCATGCACGAGTACAATCAAATTCCCTGGTAACCTGGTGAAGTAGGTACTATCACCTTCATTTTACAGATGTGAAAAGAGGTATCAAGAGGCCAAGTGGCTTGTCCAAGGTCACTGCCAAGACCCCAAGTTTTCCCCCCCAAATTGCATATGAGGCATGTTTCCTTATTTCTAATTCAGAGTGTTCCCTGCCTATGCAGCTGTTTCCACACCAAACCTTCACTCCCTTTATGAAGCTTGCACTTGAGGTCCAGTATTATTTATTCACTTGGCTGGAAAATAATTTCCCCAAATTAAATGTCCAAACAGTTAAGTCTTAGCCAGACAGCTCTCCATATTCCTCTGGAACTGGATACATCTCCTATCACTCTCTTCTCCCCAGCCTCCACATCTGTTCTTTCCATCTGCCCTTTTCTTTCCATCCCTATCTCCCCTACCTAGTTCAGGATTGAGTTATCCCATTCCCATGACAAAAGTTATGGCCTTCACCCTGCAAGTTTCTATAACACACCTTGCACATCACCACCTAATACCACTATCCACTGTTTCTATTTTACTTTCCAAACCCATCTCCCCAGCCTAACTCGAAGAAAAATGGCCACACCAGCTATTATCCATTAACTCCCAGAGAGCTTGTTCTTCCTCCCAAGCCTTAGACTACTGTTTTCCTAGCTCTGAAAAATGGCTCCCCGGTCCCTGATTATTCAAATCATTTTTCCTTTTTTTTTTTTTTTTTAGTTGGGAGTCTCATATTGTCGCCCGGGCTGGAGGACAATGGTATGCTCTCAGCTCATTACAACCTCCGACTCCCCGGTTCAAGTTTCTCCTGCCTCAGCCTCCTTAGTTGGGATTACAGTCGCCTGACACCATGTTTGGCTAATTTTAGTAGAGACAGGGTTTCACTTTGTTGGCCAGGCTGGTCTCAAACTCTTGACCTCCTGATCCACCCACCTCAGCCTCCCAAAGTGTTGGGATTACAGGCATGAGCCACCGTGCCCAGCTTCAAATCATCTTTCAAGGTCCACCCTCAAGTGACTCTGCCAAATAAGCCCTGGACAATCTTCCCCTTTTTTTTTTTTGAATATGTGGCAACTTAGAAGCTAGAGTACTATATATTAGGCAATTGATCAAATTACATGATCTGTTAACCAAACTATTAATGAAGGCAGATCTTGTGTTTTCCCTTCTTGTGTATACCCCACAGTACTGTACATGTTGGCTGGATGATTTAATAACTTTGAGAGGATCAATACTCTGGTCTCTGACCACAGAGCAAAGCACCTCCTCATTCATTAGATTAGCTTGGACGAAACCCAAATTCTGGCTAGGCGTGGTGGCTCACGCCTATAATCTCAGCACTTTGAGAGGTTGAGGCAGGAAGAGTGCCAGGACCAGCCTGGGCAACATAGCAAGACACTGTCTCCACTAAAAATAAAAAATTAGCTGGATGTGGTGGCACGTGCCTGTAGTCCCAGCCACTCAGGAGGTTAAGACAGGAAGATTGCTTGATGCCAGGAGTTTGAAACCAGCCTGGGCAATATAACAGGACCTTGCCTCTACTAAAAATAAAAAATTAGCTGAGTATGGTGGTATGCACCTGTAGTCCCAGCCACTCAGGAGGCTGAGGTGCAAGGATTGCTTGAGCTCAGGAGGTTGAGGCTACAGTGCACTCCAGCCTGGGCAACAGAGCAAGACCCTATCTCAAAAAACAAAACAAAACACACACAAACACACACACACAAACTTGGGCACACTGGCTCACAGGTGTAATCCCAGCACTTTGGGAGGCCAAGGTGGGTGAATTGTTTGAGGTCAGGAGTTCAAGACTAGCCTGACCAACATGGTGAAACCCCTTTTCTACTAAAAATACAAAAAATTAGCTGGGCCTGGTGGTGTGCACCTGTAATACCAGCTACTCGGGAGGCTTAGGCAGGAGAATCACTCGAACTTGGGGGATGTGGGGGGTGAGGGGCGGGGAGGAAAGAGACTCAAGTTCCAAGAGGCAGAGTATGAATCACTGTCCTTTTTCCTTGTGTGAAGGGTCGAGGGAAAGGGATCCTATGATCCTCAAACAGGAAACACTGCCTAAAGTTCAGCAAGACTGCAAATAAGATTCATCTGCCTTAGTAGGGAAGAAAGGGCTGTTAAAAGCTGCTAGAAAATTGAATAACGCAAATCAAGACAGAGTAGTTCCAACTCCCATCAATCTCCAAAGAGTGACATGTGGCAGCAACTCCTTTCCTTTATTTCTTCCCCTTGTAAAGGGAAATTCAAGTTCAGCAGCATTCCTTTCCTGCCCCCAAGTCCTCAACTAGACAAGAGGCTGCAGGCACCAAATCTTGGGCTGGATAATGGCAAAGGCCTCAGACCCTCACTCCAGCTCTGAGCTTCTACAGCTGTTTGTACCAATGAATCAGCATTAAATCCACCAGAAAAGAACAGCACCACCCAAAGACCAGGGGGCAGCTGGGCCTGAAGCTGTAGGGTGAACCAGAGGCAGGCTTCCGAGTGATGAGTCTTCAGACAACTGGCCACATAAATTTGGCTGGATGGAACCTCACAACAAGGTGGTCACCTCTGTTTGTTTAGAGGGATGCCAAGGATAAGGCCAGGTCAGTTATCTGAAGAAAAGCAGAACAAACAAGTCTTTCAGAGAAATGGATGCAATCAGAGTGGTATCCTGGTCACATCAAGGTCACACTCCACCTTCATGTGCCTGAGTGGTTGCTAGGTCAGCTGCAGGTCAGAGGCAGTCTTCAGAGGACAAAGGGAGACATCGGGGAACTTCAAGCCACACAAGCTTGTCTCTTGGAAGACTTCCGGGAAGGAAAGCTCACTCTCGGGGTCGGCTGACCATGACTTCACCCAGGGCCTCCAACACCTCCCGCTTGTAGTCTTCGAAGTCACCATCAATCTGGCTAACACTCTGCTCCTCCACCACCCACAGCTGGCAGTTGGTTTCTGTGATGAGTCGGGCATCATGGCTGACAACGATCACAGCTTTGAAGGAAGATGGCAAGAACAGAGGGCAGGAAGAAAGGAGGAAGAGGGGAATGAGAGCATGAAATAAGGGAGCTCTAGGCCCTTTTGTAGTGAAGGACACTACAGCTTGGTCCCCATGAGGGGAAGGCACACTCTCAGCTGACTTACCACCCTTGTATTCATTGATGGCCTCCCCCAGAGCATCAATAGACTCTATGTCCAGGTTATTGGTTGGCTCGTCCTACAGAGGAGGAATTCCATGACTGAGCACGGCAACTCCCATCTTCCATTACTGTTACCCTTAACCCCTCTCCCATAGCCCAGCTCACTCACCAAGATGAGGACATCCGGCTCCCGACAGGCCAGCTCGGCAAACACAACTCGCGCTTTCTGACCACCTGCAGCAAAGGAAGGGGAGGGCTGTCATACCTTCTACCATCTCACATTCTAGAGGCAAACCCTGAAGATGTGCCAGTTTGTGTACTGAGGCTTCCTCATTCCTGGTTCCTCTAGGTACAGTTTGTAGACATGAATGATAAGGTGAAGGGCACCCTCCCTGGTCCCACAATGGTACCAGACAGTTTGCAGATCTGGATGGTGTGGGCGTGACTCTCCAGGCCAAAGCGGCCCAGGCACTTGCGGGCATCCTGGTAGGGCAGGTTGAAGCCCCGCTGCAGGTACTCAGTGGGCGTCTCCTCCATGCGCAGCTGCTCTGCATACTGCTGGTTGAAGAAGCCAATTTTCTGCCCAAGAAGAGAGGGAGGTGGTCACTTAAAGTCACACTTCCTCCATCAGATTTTTATTCCCTATATCCCAAAGCCAACTTACCAGCCGGTGGTTTTTCCTCATTTCCCCGTGGGTCTGCAAGGGAAGAGAATGCAGTTAAAAGGAGGGCAAGGGGAAAAGGCCCTGCAGCTCCATACACCAACTTTTCTGAAGGGGAGACAAACACCAGAAATGGGCCAGGGACAAGTATGCATAAGGAGAAAAAAAAAAAAAAAAAAAGGAACGGGCCAGGCGTGGTGGCTCACTATAATCCTGTAATCGCAACACTTTGGGAGGCCAAGGCAGGCAGGTCAGGAGGCATTTGAGGTCAGGAGTTCGAGACCAGCCTGGCCAACATGGCGAAACCCTCTCTCTACTAAAAATAAAAAATTAGCTGGGACCGGGCACGGTGGCTCAAGCCTGTAATCCCAGCACTTTGGGAGGCCAAGGTAGGTGGATCATGAGGTCAAGAGATCGAGACAATCCTGGCCAACATGGTGAAACCCTGTCTCTACTAAAACTACAAAAACTAGCTGGGCGTGGTGGCGTGCGCCTACAGTCCCAGCTATTTGGGAGGCTGAGGCAGGAGGATTGCTTGAACCTGGGAGACGGAGGTTGCAGTGAGCCGAAACTGTGCCACTGCACTCCAGCCTGGCGCCTGGTGACAGAATAACACTCTGACTCAAAAACAAACAAACAAACAAACAAACAAACAAAAAATTAGCTGAGCATGGTGGTAAATGCCTATAATCCCAGTTACTCAGGAGGCTGAGGCACAAGAATCCTTTGAGGCAGAGGTTGCTGAGATCATGCCACTTGCACTCCATCCTTGGCAACAGAGTGAGATTGTCTCAAAAAAAAAAAAAAAGAGAAAGAGAGAGAAGGAACAGGGATGTTCTCCCTAATATGACAAAGGCACACTGAGCAAAGTAAAAGTGTAAGGGGCCAAAGAGGAGTCAGAGAAGCAGAATGGAGGGAGGACAAAAGGGACAAGCAGGAGGGACTAACGACAGCTACCCTCCTTTCTATACAGCAAACACTCACAATACATTGTAACAGCCTCATGTGTTGAGTTTAGAGTTTTGGGGAGGATCTAATAACATCTTTCTAAAGATCTAATCTCTGGATGTTGAGAAAATGGCCTCTAAACACTCTGCTTGAGGGAGCAGAAATGCCTACAAACTTTCAGAAGCACTATATTACAAAAGTGCAAATTAAATGGTAGATTCAAACAAAGTAAGTGTTTGTATATTATTAGCATGGAAAAATGCATGATGTATATTATTTGGAAAACTCTAGCTGCAAAACAATTCACAGGACAGCCCATTTTTGTTAAAAAAATTATATGCACATTTGCAAAGGAAAAAAGGAGAAAGATACCTACTAAAACATTTATACTAGTTATCTCAAGATTTTTCTCTGGACTTAAGCTTTTATGTTTGAGATGGAGTCTCACTCGGCACCTAGGCTAAGTGTAGTGGCATGACCTTGGCTTACTGCAACCTCTACCCGTTGGGCTCAAGCAATTCTCCTCCCTTAGCCTCCCGAGTAGCTGGGACTATAGTCGCTCACCACCTCGCCTGGTTAATTTTTGGATTTTTAGTAGAGATGGGATTTCACCATGTTGCTCAGGCTGGTCTTTAACTCCTGAGCTCAAACAATACATCTGCCTCAGCCTCCCACAAAGTGTTGGGATTACAGGCGTGAACCACCGTGCTAGCCAATTTTTTTTTTTGAGACAGTCTTGCTCTGTTGCCCAGGCTGGAGTGCAATGGTGCAACCTCAGCTCACTGAAACCTCTATCTCCTAGGTTCCAGCAATTCTGCCTCAGCCTTCTGAGTAGCTGGGACTACAGGTGTGTGCCACTACACCTGGCTGTTTTCTGTATTTTTAGCAGAGAAGGGCTTTACCATGTCGGCCAGGCTGGTCTTGAACTTCTGACCTCAGGTGATCTGCCCGCCTCGGCCTCCCAAACTGCTGGGATTACTGGCATGAGCCACCGTGCCTGGCCCATTTATGCAATTTTTAATCGTTCTATAATAGACATATATTTCTCGTATGACCAAAACACATGGATGTGACCCCAATTCTCTTAGCTCTCCTGAACTGATCTAAGCTCTTCTCCTCCTCTACTGCCCCTCTTGGGGAAATGAATCATCTATGATGAACTCTCCATTCTCGAGAAGCTCCCTGATTCCAGCTTCTGGCAAGCACCCGTGTTTTCACGTTTCTCATGCTCTCCCTTCTTGGTTCCAGCACTCACCGGTGTCAGCTTGCCAGTCAGCAGCAGGAGTAGTGTACTCTTCCCCACACCATTAGGGCCCACAATGCAGACTGTGAGATGGAAGACAGGTGGTCAAAGAGGTCCCCAGAGACTCTCCCTGTGGCTCCTGCTGCACATCCCTGAGCCACCCCTGCCAACTCACTCCGTGAATCCATGTCGATGCCAAAATCCAGGTTCTTAAAGAGTGGTTTCTGCCCCTCATAGCCAAATGTCACACCTGAAAGCCAGGAAAAGAAGCAATAGTTTTCAGTCCCCGCACAGTCCCTCTGATGTGCTGGCCTTGGAAAACAGGAGCAATCCCAGCCTTGGTGGAGAATCTGGGGTGCACACCGCTTCCGGTGCTTCCTGCAGAGCAGCAGAAGTCCGCAGCACTCACCATGCAGACCCAGGATGGGGGGGCTGAGTGGTGGGGGATCCGGAAAAGTAAAGCGCACAGTGTACTCCTTAGGGCGCTTCAGGAGCTCAGGGGCTTCCTGGGATTCCTCATCCTGGTTTTTCCGTCGGCATTTCTGCTGCTTCCGAGTCAGGGCTTCCTTCGTTTGCTTTTCCTAGAAAGGAAGAGGGAAAAAAGAGAAATCTGCACTCTGCACAGCAGTCCGCGAAATGTGGGCCAGTGTTCCAGAGTCTCCTTCTTCCTCCGCTGTCAGGAGAGAAGAGTGCCCCCGCTGCCCAGAAGTCCCCCAGGTGCTCACTGCCTGCTTGGTGGACTTTCCGCCTGCCTTCAGCTCCTTCAGCTTTTTCTCTTGCTTCTCATACTGCTTCAACAGTTCTTTCTGCTTCTGCTGGTACATCTTTTTGAAGGTCACTGGGGCAGAAGAGGGGACTGGGCATCAGTGGTTGCTCCTCTCCCCAGCAAAGGGACAACCAGGGACTGGTGATGATGGGGTAGGCATCGCTGTCTGGAATTCTGACAGGACTCAGGTTATCTAAATACACCCTCCCATCCAGGCCTCTCTTCAGGTTCTGTCTCTTCCCTGTATCCACATACAACCCTACTTACTGTAATTGCCCCTATAATAATGGAGCCGCTGGGCATCGAGGTGGATGATGTCAGTGCAGACATCATCCAAGAAGCCCTGGTCATGGGAGACGATCAGCAAGGTCTTCCGCCAGCCCTGGAGGTAGCTGGGTTTCAGAGAAAAGGGTGTAAGTGTCACAATGGTCAAGTGAGAAATAAGTCAGGGGAGGCAGGCAGACAATGGGGGCAGACAATGGGGGCTGGGAGGGAAAGGGGGAGGTCTGGATAGAGCTGTCACAGGCATAGTGGAGAAGGGCTAAAGGAAAAGAAGGCAGGGAGAGACGGGGAAGGAAGTGCTGAATGGGAACCAATGATGCAAAGGCTGTAATCACAGGCAACGCACTTATTGAGCCAGATGACAGCGTTAAGGTCCAGGTGGTTGGTGGGCTCATCCAGCATCAGCAGTGTGGGCTCCATGAACAGTGCCCTAGAGGGTGGATAGCAGAGGGCAGGGTCAGGGAGAGAAAGATCCTTGCTTGTACAACCCCAGAGAAAACAGGAAGATAGAGCCTGAGACCATGAACACTCCTTCCCAAGCTCTCCTCAGAGTTCTTGGGCAGGATGTGGTTTAATTTTTTCCAAGACAGGCTTCCACTCTGTTGCCCAGGCTGGCACGTGGTGGCACAATCATGGCTCACTGTAGCCTCAATCCCCCAGGTCCAGTGATACTTCTACTTCAGCCTCCGGAGTAGCTGTGACCACAAGTGTATGCTACCATGTCCAGCTAATTTTAAAATTTTTTGTAGAGACAGGGTCTCCTATGTTGCCCAGCCTGGGCTCGAACTCCTGGGTTCAAGATACCCTCCTGCCTCTGCCTTCCAAAGTGCTGGGATTACAGGCGTAACCCATTGCACCCAGCTGCAGGATATGTTGATGAGAACACACCACCAGGGAGGGAGAGAAATAGAGAAAGACCCTAAGTTCTCACAACACAGTAAGGAGGGAGAGGCAAGCCTTGAGCCTCACTATTGGCCTTGAAGAATGAGGAGAAGAGAAAGGGCCCTGGTGGTCTGAGATTGGAAGGGAGGGCAGCGAGGTTAATGGCCCACCTGGCCAGGGAGACACGCATGCGCCAGCCTCCTGAGAACTTCTGTGTGGGTCGATTCTGCATTTCAGGGTCAAAGCCCAGGCCAGCCAGGATCCGCCGTGCTTTGGCCTCTGCAGCTGCTGCCCCAGTGGCCCGCAATTCCTCATACACCTGGGAGGAGGGAGAAGAGGACACATGTATGAGGGCCCCAGGAACCCCCGAGTCTTAGCCCGTGTCCCCTGCGCCATCTCCTCTACCTTCTCTAGCCTCTCGGCAGCTGTGTCATCCCCTTGTTCCAGCTGTCCCTGAAGCTGCCGCTCCTCTTCCAGTAGTTTCAATCGCTTGGTGTCAGCTCGAAGAACAGCCTGTACTGCCGGCGTCTCATCCGCTACCACCTCTGGGAAGCACAGGGAAAACAGTCAGGCAGCCTCAAGAGCCAAAAGTCTCATCCCTCTCTCTTCAGTTGCATTTCTGTTTCGCCTGACCCCGCTCAGCTCTTTGTACTTGTTCCAAATGAAACATTCTCAAGTTCCTCATTGACTCTCCCTTCCTTTCGTTAGCATCCCTTTCCTGGTCCCCAGTCTCCCTCCACATCCTTTCCAACTCCATAGCCACAATTTCTTCTATTCTTGGCTGGCTTTTCTGCCCAGCTGCCCATCACACCAAGCCCTTTTTCTCCCCACTGGCCTCACCCTGCTCACACAGCAACACATCAATGTTGGGAGGGATGCTCAGGGCTCGGTTGGCAATGTGCTTGAGAAGCGTGGTCTTGCCCTTGCTGGGGAATGAAAGTTATCAGGACCAGGCCACCACTGAGAAATCTTTTTCCCTCCAGGCCCCTCCCCTTTTTTTGTCTCTAGGTCCCTCTTCTTCTCACCCATTGGGCCCCACCAGCCCGTAGCGGCGGCCGGCTACAATGTACAGGTCTGCATTGACGAACAGCTCCTTGCCATGAGCTGAGATGCTGAACTTCTCCAGCTGTAGCCATCAGGAAAGAGGTGGCAGAGGGGAGAGGAGCACATGAAAATTCTCCCTTTGGGACAGGAGCAGCCACTTTCTCCCTGCAGAGAAGCCTCTGACAAACCATTACCTCCAGCATAATCCCCTTCCTCTCCCCGCCCTGTCCACTGCCTGTAATGGGAGTCCCATGCATCCTCAGCTAGTCTAGTCTGTCCCACACTATTTTCTGCTGAGGGCAGACCCCACTTCTACTGATTTTTCTATCTTCTTGCTCAAGTTGGCAGAGCCCAAGGTGTGGAAAATGCCTCCAATCTTTCTTCCCACTGAACTAACCCATTCACACACCACAGCCACTCAGGAAAGATGAGAGAACTGGCTCTTCCCTAGGTAAGTAGACTAGAAGGGGCCCCCTGAGACCTAACCTTGATATCAGATGCATTTTCTAACATGGCTTGGCGGGAGGACATCTCTGCCTGGGACACGGAGAAGTCATTTTCAGCTGCATTGGCTGCTTTTAATGAAGCCACTTGGCGCTCATATTCCATCTGCGAAGGAAGAAAAACTATATTTGAAGCCATAATCTACCAGTTTCCCGTCACCATAAAACAGCCCATGCTGGTTGGGTGTGCTGACTCACACCTGTAATCCCAGCACTCTGGGAGGCTCAGGCAGGTGGAGCTCTTGAGTGCAGAAATTTGAGACCAGCTTGGGCAACATGGCAAAACCACATCTCCACAAAAAATACAAAACTTAGCTGGGCATGGTGATGCCACCCATGTCTCAGCTATTCAGGAGGCTGAGGTGGGAAGATCACCTAAGCCCGGGAGGTTGAGGCTGCAGTCAGCAGAGATCACGTCACTGCACTCCAGCCTGAGCAACAGTATGAGACCCTGTCTCAAAAAACAAACAAAAACACCCCAAAGTGACACAGCCCATGTAACCAGACATTGAGATAAGGCTCACAGAACACAATCATTTTCTTACTCCAATGGTTTTACCTGGAGTAGCCCCCAAAGCTTTCCTTTCTGTCCCCAATCACATGTCCCCTAGTTGAAGTATTCAAAAATTAATCCCCTTACTTTTGACTGCTAAGAACCAAGGTCTTACCTGTTTTTTCAGCTTTTTCTTCTCCTTTTTGCTAAGGTGAGCATAGGGATCATCTGACTTAGACTCTCCTCCTTCCTCCTCCTCTTCTTCCCCTTCTCCTTCTTCTTCTGAACCCTGTGAGAACCCGGGGATGGTCAAAACTAAGGATTCCTTCTAGAGCTCAGATTTCATATCATCTGCCCTCCGTCCCTGCTCCAGTTCCACAGCCAGCTCCTCCTTCACTACTTGCAGTCCTAAAATATCTTGGGATCCTCTCTCATTCTCATGCCCAGCCCCTGGTCTCCCTGCAGTCCTTTATCACTTTCTGCTACCAGGAATGGTACAAGACAAATGGTATGAATATGTATGTATGAAATGTAACAATGTTGCCATAATCCTATAGCGGTTAAATTAAAAAAAAAAAAAAAAAAAAAAGTATGTGTATGTCCCTATAAATGTAGCGCCCAATACAATGCAACTGAACGTGGAGTAAATGGATTTCAAGAATTTCATTTGTATAAAATGAGTTTCTGCGGTTTCCTTGTTAACATGCAAAGAAAAGATGAGGCAGCCCTAGTGTACAGTCACTGAGGAATCAACCAGAATCACAGAACTAGGAAGTGCCAGAAGCATGGGGGAACTCAAGACTCCTCCTTATGGCACACAAAGGAGACAAGTGAGACCCAAGGAAATGGGAAGATGTATTCACGGTCACACAGCCAGTGAAGGCAGAGCCAGGACCCAAATCACCTGAGAAAAATTCCAGGCCCCTTCTTCACTGGATTACGTGTTGCAAACTACAGTCCGTGGGCCAAGACACTTGTTTTTATATGGCTCCTGAACTTTATAAAAATAGTTTTTGTATTTTCAAAGAGTTAAGAAAAAAAAAAAAAAAAAAAAAAGGATATGTGACAGAGATTGTATGTGGCCTGCAAGCCAAAAACATTTACTAATGGCCCTTTATAGAAAAGTCTGCTGGCTGGGCACACTGGCTCACACCAGTAACCCCAGCACTTTGGGAGGCTGAGGCAGGAGGACTGCTTGAGCCCAGAAGTTCAAGACTAGCCTGGGCAACACAGTAAGACCTCGTCTCTATATTAAAAATAAAAAAATTAGCCAGGGGTAGTGGTGCATGCTTCTAGTCCCAGTTACTCAGGAGGCTGAGGCGGGAGAATCTGTTGAGCCCAGGAGGCTGAGGCTTTAGTGAGCCGTGTTCACCCAAGTGCACTCTAGTCTGGGTGACAGAGTAAGATCCTGAGTAAAAAATCTCCAAATAACAACCACCCATCACCACTGCCCCCCCCACCCCCCAAAACAAAAAACAAAAAAGAGAAAAAGTTTGCTGGGATAGTAACTATATCCCCAGATCCTGACTCTCCTGTAAGGATCATGGAGCCCCAGTCCCTCACTCCACCTTCCCCCAACACCAAATGCACACCTGCTCTGCCTTCTTGGCCTTCTCCTTCCCTTGTCTGGGAGGCTCCTTTTCCTTTATTATTTCTTCTTCTTCATCCTCCTCTTCATTGTCCAGAGCAGCGAATTTATTTTGAGGCTAACAGGAAAAGACAGATCTGATGAAATGCTTTAATTCCTGGGCCCCAATACCTCCTCTTGCTAGTTACTCTCTCACCTTAGCCTTCCCCTTTGACTTCTCTTCCTTTCCCTTCTTGCCCTTGAGTGCAGGCTGCTGTTCCTCAGATACGGCCTGGAGGAGACACACGTACACATTAAACACATACATATAAATTACTGTGCTACTTTGCTGTATAATAAGCATTTCTAGAGTCTACTGTGTTAATCACACAGATGCTCTTCCACTTACGGTAGGGTTGCATCCCAATAAACCTATCATAAACTGAAAATATCATTAAGTCGAAAATAATAGTTCCAACTTATGACGGGTTTATCTGACATAATCCCATCATGAGTTGCGGAGTGTACTAAATGAGTATGACTTTCACGCCATCATAAAGCAGAAAAATCACATGATGAAGCATAAGTCAGAGACCATCTGTATTGAGTGTTGCTGCTGAAAAACGAGACTCAGAAAAACACTACACTACAGCTTGAGACTAGATAGTGAAGAGATAACTAGGGAACATCTGCAAGGCTAAGGACTGTGAGTCAGGCAAGGGGGCAGCCAGAGCGTGTGGCACTAGCACTGGAGGCTTTCTCCAGAGGGCAAATGGACACAGACTAAGATGCACACCCAGAAGAGTCACAAGTAGAAGAGCGAGGACCTGAGGGCTTTTGTTTCAGGGTCTGTGCTTGAAGCAATAGAATCACTATAGATTTCTGAGTGATAAAAAGGGCATGTATTTTATTTATTTATTTTTTTTTGAGACAAGAGTCTTGCTCTGTCACCCAGGTTGAAGGGCAGTGGCTCGGTCTCAGCTCACTGCAAATTCCACCTCCCAGGCTCGAAAATTCTCCTGTCTCAGCGCCCCAAGTAGCTTGGATTACAGGCATGTGCCACCACGCCTGGCTAATTTTTATATTTTTAGTAGAAACGAGGTTTCACCATGTTGTTCAGGCTGGTCTCAATCCTGATCTCAGGTGACCCACCTGCCTAGGCCTCCCAAAGTGCTGGGATTACAGGTGTGAGCCACCACACCCACTCCTGGGTGTGTATTTTAAAAAGATGATTTTGACAGTATAAGGAAGACAGACCAAGAGGAGCCAGTTTAGAAGCAGAAAATTACTCCACCATGGCCAGAAGGTGCTAAATGGAGTGAGCGTGACTAATAGAGACACCACTATCACCTTATTGATCCGATTCTTCTCTGGCTTGGCAGGCTTAGGATGTTTTTCTTCCTCCTCCTCTTCCTCACTCTGATCTTGAATCAGGGCTGCAAAAACATTACCACCCTAGAGAATGAAAGGGCCACAGAAGTCAGTGGGAGGGTCAAGGTTGCACCCGTGGGGTCTCTGTTTACCACACAGATGGCTTAC
The DNA here is from genome assembly GCF_009761245.1 of Sapajus apella. Lineage (NCBI taxonomy): Eukaryota > Metazoa > Chordata > Mammalia > Primates > Cebidae > Sapajus > Sapajus apella. Next base: position 652,052 of record NW_022437156.1, read on the forward strand.
CTTGGTTTTCTTCCCGCCGCGGGGTTTTGGGGCAGGTACTGAAATGACAAGGGGAGAACATGAGATAGCAAAGAATTACGATGTCTGGCGCCCCAATTTAATCTAACTCGAAGATCAAGGTATGAGGCATCATGACTCATGGATTCTGGGTAGCCATTCCCCTTCAGGTCATTTACCCTCATCCTCCTCATCACTGGCTGGCACTGAGAGCTTCTTGAGACGCTCCATGAGCTCTTTCTCTTCTCCATCTTCATCCACATCCTTCTTCCGCCTGCCTTTTCTGGTATCTCGCTTCTTTTTTTGCTGCTGAGAGCGAAGCAAAAGAGAGTGAGAAAATGAAGCCGAGATTTCTGCCTCACAGAGAGGGTTCCCCATCAGCTGAGTGGAGCAACATGGGCTGGAAAGGGGTTGGTGGAGCCCAGGTGCCTCCCAGGATTGGTGGCCCTGTGGCACTTGTACCTGCTGTTGCTGTTGCTGCTGCTGCTGCTCCTTCTCCTTGAGGACTTTCTCTTCTTCCCCAGCCTGTTTATCTTCTACTGCTAGCTCTTCGAAGAACTACAAAGGGAGTTAAGATACAGGTAAACATGGTTCCAAGATCAATCCAATCAAGCTCTGCTCTGCCATACACGGGCCCACTGGCCCTCCACTCCACCCTCACCTGATCTGTCTTTCTTTTTTTTTCTTTTTGTGGAGAACAGAGTGTGCAGGTCTCAAACTCCTGGGCTTAAGCTTTCCTCCCACCTCTGCCTTCCTAATACTGGGATTACAGGCGTGAGCCACCGTGCCCAGCCTCTCTCTCGACAAGATCTCTTCTCCTCCCTCAGTCCTCCCACCTTTTTTGCCTGGCTATTTAGCTGGGAAACACCCATATTCATTTCTTATCCTCAACCCTCATTTTCTCACCGTTTTTTTGATCTTCTTGTCCTTCTTTCCTTTCTTCACCACTTTGTCTAGAAAGTTAAGCATTGTGAATGGTTATCTACAAATTCCAAAGCAGTCTGGTCTCTCCTGCAAAGATCTCTGTAGGCTCTCCTATTTTATTATTTTTTTTGGCTTAACTATCACTTCCTAGATATTTGCACTGTCTCACAACTCCTGCAGAAACAATAATTCCCATCTCCATTCATCCAATAAGTATTTATTTACTAAACAGCTACCATGTGTCAGATATTGTGCTAGTGTAGGGGATTATGGCAACGAACAAGACAACTGTGGTCTCCTCTGGAGTTTGCAAGCTATAAAAAGAGTCTTTTTTTTTTTTTTTTTTTGAGATGGAGTCTCTCGCTGTTGTCCAGGCTGGATTGCAGGGGCATGATCTTGGCTCACTGCATCCTCCACCTCTCGGGTTCAACCAATTCTCTTGCCTCAGCCTCCTGAGTAGCTGGGACTACAGCTGTACGCCGCAATGCCTGGCTAATATTTTCTATTTTTTTAGTAGAGACGGGGTTTCACCATGTTGCCCAGGCTGGCCGCAAACTCCTGAGCTCAGGCAATCCACCCACCTTAGCCTCCCAAAGTGCTGGGATTACAGGCGTGAGCCACTGCGCCTTGCCAGGAAGAGAGATTTTTAAATAGCTAACTACAGGTGTACTGAAGGTTCCAAAAGAAAAGGTAAAGCCTACTTGGTGGTGGGGGAGAGGCTGGCTTCATTTCCGGTGGCCTCTCTAAAAAGGTGGCATTTCAGCTAATAACTGAAGTAATGAAAAGTATGAGAAGTTAGACACACAGTGCAATGCCAGTGCTGTATACAGGTCCAGCTGTGAGAAAGCACGCACACTAAGAGACATGGAAAGGTTTGGTGTGGCTAAGCTAAAAGACTGAAGGGAGAGGCCGGGCGCGGTGGCTCACGCCTGTAATCCTAGCACTTTGGGAGGCCAAGGTGGGTGGATCACCTGAGGTCAGGAGTTCAAGACCAGTCTGGCCATAATGGTGAAACCCCATCTTTTTAAAAAAACAAACAAACAAAAAAAAGACTGAAGGGAGAATGGTGCAAGGTAAGGCTGGAGTGAGGGCCTTGTAATCAGGTTAAGGAATGGGGACTTTACTGGTATGATCACTTTCACACTTTAAAGTTTCACTCTGGCTTCAGAGTAGAGCAAGAATGGAAGGGAATAAACATAGTTGTGAGGCTGTCGGAGTAGTCTGGAGACAGACAATGGTAGCTTGGTCTAGGATGGTGACAAGGGAACAGAAAGAAGTAGAATTCACAGGATGGGGCTAGAGGTGGGGAATAAAGTAGAGCACTCAGAGATGACTCCTGTGTTTTTAGCAAAATTAGCTGGACTCGGTGTACCATTCACTAATTCAGGAGACAGTGGAAGAGAAGGTCTTATAGAAAGAAAGAAGATATTATACATTCAATTTGGGAGGGGTGTGTGTGTGTGTGTGTGTGTGTACTTGGTACTTGGCGGTACACACACATACACCCTCCCAAATTGATGTTATTTATTTTTAAGAGACCAGGGTCTTGCTGTGTCACCCAGGCTGGAATGCAGTGGCATGATCATAGCTCACTGTAACCTTAGATTCCTAGGCTCAGGTGATCCTCCCACTTTTGCCTCTTGAGTAGCTAGGACTATAGGCAAGCACCACCATGCCTGGATAATTAAACAAAAGAAATTTTTTATGTTGCTCAGGCTAATCCTGAACCTCTGGCCTCAAGCAATCTTCCTGCCTCAGTCTCCCAAACTGTTGGAATTACAGGTCTGAGCCACTGTGCCCAACCAGGGGGACACGTTGTTCGTAAAACCTATAGGCCATGTAAATAGAGTTATCTGGTAAGCAAAGGAATATCTGGGTCTATGCCTTACTTGCTCTGCTTGAATATTATATCACAAATTATATTGGGTCATATTTATCTGTCTTTGTGCTATTCTTTCATTCTAGAGAGTAACCTGAGAGATTGTATAGCCTGTGTTCCCAGGAAAGCCAATAAAAATCTACTGACTCAATAGATTCTAGCTCTACCCCTCTGTCCACCCTTGCTTCTCTGAAGGTATGAGACCATATCTAACTCCCTCCTCTTGTGCCCCCCCAATCAGAATGGGAGGCAGCCAGCAGCCTCATGATTTTCTTTCACACCTAGGCCTATTTATTATCTTCCCTTCCAAAACATCCCTTCCATCCACTGTTATCTAATTCTACCCATAAGCATTTCGGTATTTAACATAAAAAAAAATCTCCAGGCACAGCAGCTCATGCCTGCAATCTCAGCACTTTTGGAGGCTGAGGTGGGTGGATCACGAGGTCAGGAGATTAAGATCAGCCTGGCCAACATGGTGAAACCCCGTCAAACTAAAAACATAAAAATCAGCTGGGTGGCCGGGCGCGGTGGCTCACGCCTGTAATCCCAGAACTTTGGGAGGCCGAGGCGGGTGGATCACGAGGTCAAGAGATCGAGACCATCCTGGTCAACATGGTGAAACCCCGTCTCTACTAAAAATACAAAAAATCAGCTGGGCCTGGTGGCGCGTGCCTGTAATCCCAGCTACTCAGGAGGCTGAGGCAGGAGAATTGCCCAAACCCAGGAGGCGGAGGTTGCGGTGAGCCGAGATCGTGCCATTGCACTCCAGCCTGGGTAACAAGAGCAAAACTCCGTCTCAAAAAAAAAAAAAAAAAAAAAAAAAAAAAAATCAGCTGGGTGTGGTGGTGCATTCCTGTAGTCCCAGCTACTCGGGAGGCTGAGGCAGGAGAACTGCTTGAACCTGGAAGGTGGAGGTTGCTGTGAGCCAAGACCGTGCCACTGCACTCCAGCCTGGGCGACAGAGTGAGATTCTGTCTCAAAAAAAAAAAAAAAAAAATCAATTAATGGCATCCACCATCTACTACATTAAAGTATTCTCAGACCAGAATTCCATGTATTCCAAAGTAATCTTTTATTCAGGAAAGTTTTATGCTGCATCTACTTTTCAAAAAAACTGGAGATAATGAGACAATCCCAATGATTTAAGGCCTCACAGACTAAAAGAGCCCTACTCTATCTTTTCTGTTTCCCTAACCACACCTACAGTCTCATACTGGCTTCTTTCAGATCCTTTATTAAGTCCCAGGCATGCTTATGTCTGTCTTTGCTTAATCTGCATTCTCCATCCAGAACACATTTGAAAATTTGAGGCCCTCCTTCTCTCCAAACAAACAAACAAACAAAAAAAATAAATTAAGAAAAAAAAATCTGAGCCCAGTATTGGATGACTAGTGTGAGAGTTGAAAAGCTGTGCAGTAATAATAATAGAAGGCTTTATATGTATTCCAAGGAGTTTAATCCTAAAGGCATTAAGAGGAAGGATCTACTGAAGTACCTAAGAAAGGAAAACAGGATCAGCTCAACTCATCAACACACAGGAGTGACTCATCCCAGACACTAATTTCTCCCTAAGGACTAATACAGCCACACCATTTCTCCTTCCTTTAAATCTCTTGTGGCCAGGTACAGTGGCTCACACCTGTAATCCCAACATTTTGGGGACCAAGGTGAAAGGACTGTTTGAGGCCAGAGGTTCAAGATTAGCCTAGGCAACATAGCAAGACCCCATCTCTACAGAAAACAAAGCACAAAAATAAACAAAAAATTAGCCAGGCATGGAGGTGTGCACCTGTAGTCCCAGCTACATGGGAGGATGGCTTGAACCTGGGATTGGGGCTGTAGTGAGCTGAGATCGTGTCACTGCATTCCAGCCTGGATGACAAATCGAGATATTGTCTCTGAAAACTCACCAGACTGGGCACATGGCTCAAGCCTGTAATCCCAGAACTTTGGGAGGTCAAGGCGGGCGGATCACCTGAGGTTGGGAGTTTGAAACCAGCCTGACCAACATGGAGAAACCCCATCTCTACTAAAAATGCGAAATTAGTAAAGCATGGTGGCGCATGCCTGTAATCTCAGCTACTCGGGAGTCTGAGGCAGGATAATCGTTTGAACCTAGGAGGTGGAGCCTGCAGTGAGCCGAGATGGTGCCATTGCACTCCAGCCTGGGCAGAAAGAGCAAAACTCCATCTCGGAAAAAAACAAAAACAAAAACAAAAACAAAAACAAAAACCAAAAAACAAAAACCCACCCAAACCAAAAAACTCTTTTGTACTTTAATTATGCTTATCCACCTGATTGTAGGGATAAGAAAAGCCTCTGCATAGGCTCACTGTGACAAAGTATAAGCCCCAAGGAACTGAAAAAGGTTAAGTGTGGCCAGAGATATACTGTGTCTTCTCTCTTTTAGTGTATTGCTTAAGCTGCTCCTTCGAAGCAAAAAAGGAAACCATCCCTACCCTTATACCCCTCTCCCACATTACTGTTTGGTATTCTTGTCCTCACTGGGTCTCAAAACTGTAATTCACACGAGCTTCACTTTCTCTTCTCCCGTACCTTTTGAAACATGCTGCAATCTGGTATCATCCCCAAATGAACATTACTTCTGCCAAAGTTGCCACTGGTCACTTAGAAGTATATTTTGGTCCTTATTTTGCCTCACTTCTCTGCAGCATTCCATGCTGCCTACCTCCACACCTTTTTTGTTCTCTTCTATCACATTTAATTTATGGGATCCCGCTCACTCCTGGTTTGCCTCCAGCTTCTCTGGCTGTTTGCTTTTCTCAGCCTCATCTCTTCAGCCTCCTTCCCTACCTGCTTCCTGCAAATGCTGAAGTTCTTTAGGGTTCCCACCTTTCACATTCTTTTTGCTTCAATCTGCAAACACTCTCTAGGGGACTCCTCCATACCCAACACTTTGTCTTCCCACTTTTCACTCTCCTGCCCATTATTGCTTTCAGTTAATAGTCCACTACTCACAGGGTTACTTTAGTGTCATCCTTAATTCTCCTCCTTTCATTTCATCAGTTCTCAGTTCTGCTCAATGCCACCTCCTTAGTAACTCTTTATTCTTCAGGCGTTGGTTTATCCAATTACCACTTGTCACCTAGATCACGGCCAGGGCCTCCTAAATGGTCTCCCTGCCTCCATCTTGACCAATTCAAGGCTATTCTCCATTGCTCAGTGCAGGGTGAACCAGTCATCATATCATTCATCTTTTTTTTTTTTTTTTTTTTTTTTTGAGACGGAGTTTCGCTCTTGTTACCCAGGCTGGAGTGCAATGGCGCGATCTTGGCTCACCACAACCTCTGCCTCCTGGGTTCAGGCAATTCTCCTGCCTCAGCCTCCTGAGTAGCTGGAATTACAGGCACGCGCCACCATGCCCAGCTAATGTTTTTGTATTTTTAGTAGAGACGGGGTTTCACCATGTTGGCCAGGATGGTCTCGATCTCTTGACCTCATGATCCACCCGCCTCGGCCTCCCAAAGTGCTGGGATTACAGGCTTGAGCCACCGCGCCCGGCCTCATATCATTCATCTTATGCACTTCAATCGGCCTTCCTTCTATTTTTTTTTTTTTTCCCACTCTTGTTGCTGAGGCTGGAGTGCAATGGTGCAATCTTGACTCACCGCAACCTCCACCTCCCAGGTTCAAGCGATTCTCCTACCTCAGCCTCAACTGCTGGGATTACAGGCGCATATCACCACACCCAACTAATTTTTTGTATTTTTAATAGAGATGGGGTTTCACCGTGTTAGCCAGGATAGTCTCGATCTCCTGACCTTATGATCTGCCCGCCTCAGACTCCCAAAATGCTGGGATTACAGGCGTGAGCCACCATCCCTGGCCAATTTTTTGTATTTTTAAGAGACAGGGTTTCTCCATGTTGGTCAGGCTGGTCTTGAACTCCCGACCTCAGATGATCCACCCACCTTGGCCTCCTAAAGTGCTGGGAATTACAGGCGTGAGCCACCTTTAGATACCATTCCGAGGAGTTTAATCCTAAAGACATTATAATGTGATTATAATTTAATTATAATATAAAATCCTAAAGACATTATAACGTCTTTAGGATTAAACTCCTCGGAATGGTATCTAAAGCCTTTCATTATCTGTCCCCTGCGCATCTTTCTGAGTTCATCACACTAGTTACTAGGCTCTAGTGGGACCAGTCAGGCTCGCCTACATCTCTGCCTTTCCACAAACTTCCTTGGCTTGGAACGTGCTTCCCCTTGCTAATTCACGATGATCTTTCAAGAATAAACTAAGGTGAACAGTGAGGTGGCTCACACTTGTGATTCCAGCACTTCTGGAGGCTGAGGCAGGACAATCACTTGAGCCCAGGAGTTTGAGACCAGCCAGGGCAACATAGCCACACCTTATCTCCACAAAAATTTTAAAAATTAGCCAGTTGTGGTAGTCTATGCCAATAGTCTCAACCACTCAGGAGGCTGAGGCAGGAAGATCTCTTAAACCCAGGAGGTGAAGGCTGCAGTAAGCCATGTTCATGCCACTGAACTCCAGCCCGGGTGACGGAGCTACAGTGTTCCTCGAAAGAAAGAAAGAAAGAGGAAGAAAGGAAAGAAAGAAAGAGAACTCAGCTATTACATATTCTTCGCAGGCTTTTCTGACACTCCCTTACCTGTCTGAGTAGACGCTCCTCCTCTCTTCTATAATCTCATAGCATTTTTTTTTCCCCTGAGATGGAGTATCACTTTTATTGCCCAGGTTGGAGTGAAATGGTGGGATCTCTCTCACCGCAACCTCCGCCTCTGCGTTCAAGCGATTCTTCTCCTGCCTCAGCCTCCTGAGTAGCTGGGATTACAGGCATGCACCACCACACCCACTAATTTTGTGCTTTCAGTAGAGACAGGGTTTCTCCATGTTGGTTGGTCTCAAACTCTGTTGGTTTGTCCAGGCTGGTCTCAAACTCCCGACCTCAGGTGATCCGCCCACCTCAGCCTCCCAAAGTGTTGGGATTACAGGAGTGAGATACCGCGCCTGGCCCAGTCCCATAGCATTCTTAAGCAAATTCATCATACTCTGACAACCACTGTCTAGTTAATGCTCTGGCCCCTCACTACACTGGGTTGCCCCTTGAAGGAAACTCTTACCTTTTATCTCTATATTCCCAGTTCTTCTGCACAGTACCTGGTATACAGTAGGCACCCAATAAGTGCTTTTAAAATTAGTCACTGGGTACCTACTGTAGTTAATTGTGTCCATTTACCTCACCCTTAAAAGTGATTTCAACCCTGGGAGGATGTGTTCGTTTTTTTCCTTTCCCTCTTAAAGCACAGTATATGAAGTGCTTAATTAAAAACAGACGCTTAACAAACATTCACTGCTTTTAAGTAAACCTTAAGCCTCATCCCAACATCCAAAATTTACACTCTTGCTCCAGTTGAGTGATAGGGGTGTCTTAAGAAAGAATCCACGAAGGAGTCATCCTCTCTTGAGAAACAAGTGGGAACACAGGCTCCCAAAGTTTATGTGTGCACGCGCAGGGGCATGGGGAGGTCGCGGCAGGGCTTATATATTCCTGTGGAATACAATGTGTGTGGGGCAGATGTCCAAATTTTTTAAAAAAGCTTTCCCATTTTTCCCCATCTTTCCCTTGGTACCACATGCTCTTTCTTTTCTCTTGCCCAGTCTCACTTACGTCGCGTGCAACATCTGGATCTCTTTCCTTTAACCCCGATTCCAAACCCACTCCTGCCCGGCAAACTCCTCCCGGGCCCACGGCAGGCATGCGCAGTAATCCTCGCACGGGCCCAGTCAGTCTCGCGCCCCACGACTCTCTCCTAAAACCCGCGCAGTCTCCTCTCTCTTCTCCCTCTGCTCTTGTGTCTTCCTTGCCTAACAGCCTCACCTGATGGGCTCGTGCTCTCTCCGTCCCCGATCCACTCGGGCTCTGGCGGCTGCTGCTTGGGCCCCTTCGGCATCGCGGTGGCGGTTACAGTTACTGTGGCGGCACCCGGTGCTATTTCCGCTTCCGGCGGCGTGGAACTCGGCGTTGGGGCGGACTCTCTACGCCGGCGCGGCCAATCCCGCCCCCGGGCTGCGCACGTGCGAGTTTTGTAGTCTTCTCAGAGCCAAGGTCCTGGTCCCGTGGAGGCGTGGCCTGCAATGACGGGGCGGGGCCGGCGTCCGACTGCTCACTTCTTGTCTGACTGCTCGCGTAGCGTCCACACGGCGTTTACGACTGTCTGGGAAGCCTGACCCCGTGACCTCCCGACGCCGCGAGACTCAAGAAATGAACATAATAATTTCGGACTACTTTGAAGGAGTTGAGGCATACTTTTTTTTTTTTTAAGTATATTCTAGTTTCTGTCTCTAACTCTCGTGTCTAGTTCTGCCACCGCAATGCTCGAAGGAGCCCAAGCAGCAGCCGCCAGAGCCCGAGTGGATCGGGAACGAATAGAGCACGAGCCGATCAGGTGAGGCTGGTAGGCAAGGAAGAAACAAGGGAAGAAGTGGGAGAGAGAGGAGATTACGCGTGTTTTAGGAGAGGGTCATGGGCAGAAAAGAGCGAAGTCCAATGATTAAAGGGGAGGTCTGATTGGTCCGGTGTTGAACTGTGTCACAAAATTACGAAGTGTACAATTGTAAACAGGGAACTGGGGCCCAACATGCAGAAGTCGTGGTGGAGTGGAGTTTCGGTTCATTTTTTTTTTCGTTAACAGCTTTACTGAGCTAAAAGTAACATACAATAAACTGTACACAAATTAAATGGCACAGCAGTAAACTGCGAAGTTTACACTTACATAAGTTTTGACATGCATAAACCCAGTAAGCTATCACCACAATCAAGATTTTGATTCATTTCTAGCTATACCATTTATACAGGAGCTTGAGCTAGGTGCTCCCCGAGTTCTGTCAGCTCTCAAATCACTATACTTTTGTTCGTACTCCCCGAATTTACACTTGCCAAAGTCAACAGATCTGGGGCCATCCTACTCACTCTCCCAATAACATGTGATACACTTGGTCTCTCACTCCCTCTGTTTTCTTCAGGGACACTACTCTCCACAGGTTTCCTTTGTGTCTAATGGGCTTCTCCTCCTGAAGTCTAAATGTTGAAGTGCCTCAGGCCTCAATCTTTGACACTGTCTTTAATCTCGACTTACCACCTATTACCTCCTGACTTTAAATACCATCTATAACCAATGAAGAATCCCAAAGTTTTCTCGCTGGCCCCCAACTTCTGACCCGAGCTCCAGGCTCCTGAATTCAACTGTTTACTGGACATCTTCTCTGCGATCTTTAATAAATATCTCTGATATGTACAAAATGGAGCTCTTGTTTTTACTGCTAAAGCCTGTGTCTCTTCCAGGCTTCCCCATCATGAAATTGCACCACATGTCATTCAGTTATTTAGGCCAAAACTGAAAGGTCATCGTCTTTCTCTATTCCTCCGCCCCTAATCAGTCCATCAGCAAGCTAAGTCTGCCTCATTGATTCATGCATCTGTTCAACACATAATTTATTGAATATGTAGTATGTGCCCAACACTCTTCTAGGCTCTTGGGTTACTACTGAATAAAATAAAGACCTATGATTACATTTCTAGCAGGGGAGATGATGCTATGGATAAAAGAAAATATAGAGTTTAAAAGTATCAGGAGAACAGATTTTAGTACCAAATGAGGCCTCAGTAAAGTGAAATTCAAGCAAATCACTGAAGAAGATTAGTTTTGGCCACATGGATTTCCAGGAGAAGGGCCTTTCCAGCAGAAGAAACAGCTGGAATAAAGCCCTATGGCGGGAGTGTATGGACATACATGGGAAACAAACAGGAAGGAGGCAAGTGTGGCTGGAGTAGCATGAGTGAGCAAGAGATGTTGGAAAGGTGAAAAGAGAAGTAAAGCAGGGTCTGGATTGGGAAGGGCCTTTTAGATGATCTTAAGGATTTTGGCTTCATCTGTTGATTTAAATGGAAGTCACTGCAGAGTTCTGAGCAGAGTGATGTGATCCAGTCTACATTTTATAGGGATGACCTGGCCAGGCGCAGTGGCTCACACTGTAATCCCAGTACTTTGGGTGGCTGAGGCAGGAGAATTGCCTGAGCCTTGTGATCAACCCAGGCAACATAGCAAGACCCCATGTCTCTGTATATAGTAATTTTTTTTTTTTTTTTTTTTTAAAAGATGGGGTTTCACCATGGTGGCCAGGCTGATCTTGAATTCCTGACCTCGGGTGATCCACCCACCTCCACCTCCCAAAGTTCTAGGATTACAGGCGTGAGCCACCGCACCCGGCCAACATTTTTTTAAATGTTAAAACTAATAAATAAAAAGGATGACTCTGGAGGCTGTGCTGAGAATAACCTGGGCAGGGGGTGGGGGGTGAGGCAGCAGGGAGTGGGCAGATATGACAGAAGCAGGGAGCTCTTAGGAGGCGATGCTGACTCAGACTAGGGTAACAGCAGTGGAGATGTGGAAAGGGCTGGTTTCTGAATATATTTTGGAAAAGAGCCAACAAGTTTTGTTAATGGATTGGGGTCATGTTTGACAAGTAGAATTAAGGATGATTCTACAGCCGGGCATAGTGGCTCACGCCTGTAATCCAAGCACTTTGGAGGCCAAGGCGGACGGATCACCTGAGGTCGGGAGTTCAAGACTAGCCTGACCAACATGGTGAAACCCCGTCTTAAAAAAAAAAAAAAAAAAAAAAGGATAACTCCAATGTTTCTGGCCTGAGTTAACTAGAAAGATGGAATTGCCATCAACTGAGACTAAAACATTATCCAAATTTGACCACTTCCCTCCTCTACCCTAGACCAAGACATCATCTCTTCTCCCCAGACCACTACACTGGCCTCCCAACTGGTCTGCCTGCTGTCATTCTCATTCTCTAGTCTATCCTTCACACCTACAGAGATAGTTCTAAAATATAAATGTTTGTTCAAAGTATACTTTTTTATAAAAGCATAAAAAAGTATAAAATCCAAATGCTTTACTGTAGTTTATAGGGCTCTGTACAGTATGGCCTCTTTTTTTTTTTTTTGAGCCAGGATCTTGCTCTGTCATCCAAGCTGGACTGCAGTGATGTAATCATAGCTCACTGTAACCTCAAAGGATCCTCCCACCTCAGCCTCCAACTAGCTAGGACTACAGGCACACACCACCAGGCCTGGTGGCATTCTGCTTATTTTCTTCTGGCACATTTGTACAATTTTTATTTATTTATTTATTTATTTATTTTTTGAGACGGAGTTTCGCTCTTGTTACCCAGGCTGGAGTGCAATGGCGCGATCTCGGCTCACCGCAACCTCCGCCTCCTGGGTTCAGGCAATTCTCCTGCCCCAGCCTCCTGAGTCGCTGGGACTACAGGCACGCGCCACCATGCCCAGCTAATTTTTTGTATTTTTAGTAGAGACGGAGTTTCACCATGTTGACCAGGATGGTCTCGATCTCTTGACCTCGTGATCCACCCGCCTCGGCCTCCCACAGTGCTGGGATTACAGGCTTGAGCCACCGTGCCCGGCAATTTTTATTTATTTATTTGAGATAGGGTCTCACTCTGTTGCCCAGGCTAGAGTGCAGTGGCACGATCATGGGTCACTACAGCCTTGACCTACTGGGCTCAAGTGATCCTCCTGCCTCAGCCTCCTGAGTAGCTGGGACTACAGCTGTGTGCCACCACTCCTGGCTAATTTATTTTTAGTAGAGACAAGATCTTCACTTTAAACTGTGAAGATCTTGCTGTTGCCCAGGCAGGTCTTGAACTCGTGAGCTCAAGCAATCCTCCTGCCTCAGCCTCCCAAAAGTGCTGGAGTTATAGGCATGAGCCACTGTGCCTAGCCAATATATGTGTGTGTGTGTGTATATATATATATATATATATATATATATATTGTAAGATTTTTTTTTTTTGAGACAGTCTCGCTATGTCGCTCAGGCTGGAGTGCAGTGGTGAGATCTTAGCTCACCGCAACCTCTGCGTCCTGGGTTTAAGCAGTTCTCCTGCCTCAGCCTCCCAAGTAGCTGTGATGACAGGTATGTGCCACCATGCCTGGCTAATTTTTGTATTTTTAGTAGAGACCTGAGGGGTTTCACCATGTTGGTCAGGCTGGTCTTGAACACCTGATCTCGTAACCTGCCCGCCTTGGCCTTTCAAAGTGCTGGGATTACAGGCGTGAGCCACTGCTCCTGGCCCAATACATTTCTTTTTAAATGGCAGTTACATAAGCCAGAACTACCTGGAGAAATCTGATACTTTGTTTTGACCTGTAATTTTCAAATGCCCACTTTTCTCCACCTCTACTACCCAAGTCTGTTTCATCACCATGGCTCAGTTGTACTACTGAAGTAGCCAGTAGCTTCTAACTAACTTCTGGGTCCAAGGTTGGCCCTCTCTGTACGAGTTGATTTTTTTGAAAAGCCAAGCTAAGCCATGATACTCACCTGTCTAGAATTCCTCAAAGACTTCTATTCTAAGAAAAGAGCCACATCTTCATGTTCTCCAAGGCCCTAAGTGGTCTGACTCCTCTTTCTTCTGTGTCACCACCCACTGTCCCTAGGTTTCTTAGCTCCTCTTCCCCTTGGTCTTTTAGCAAAGACCTTTGCCTTGACTCCCCTCTCCCACCCCACCTCCTGTTTATCCTTCAGAGCATGTCTCAGCTACATCTCCTTCCATGACTCCCTTTATTACACACTTTCCTTTCACCCTGTCTTCTTCCCACCACTTTTGACAGGTTTAACTTCACATGCTATTTGTGATTATTTGATAAACTGCTTCCCTGTACATTTTAAATAAATTGGCTTTGGCTGTCAGTTATCTCTAGTGCTTAGAATATTGCCTGGCCCACAGACACTCTGCAAATTGTTGCTGAAAGACTCCATCATTAACCACTTCATAAACACAAACTCCATAAACTAAAATGTTTAAAAATAACTCCAGGGACACCTGGCTTTTCCTTTTTCCTACAAAACTTTGCCCTTGAACATAAGGCAGCTTGGTCTGATTGATGCCTACAGGCTAACGGAACCTCCATTGGTTCTTTCAGCCTGAAAGAACCTTAAGTTTTATTATTCCCCATCACTAGTGTATATGAACTGCTGATGGGGAATGTATGAACATTCTAGTTAGCTCATTCAACTAGAATGAGCTGACTCCACCAGGTAAGAACACCTTCATCTGCATCTCCAGAGATGACTAGAACACAGGGATTAAAGAAAATGCTGGTTTCCACTGCGTTTATTACTAATATAAAAAAAAATGTTAAAAAGAAAAAGAAAACCTCATTCTCAGTTCTCCAACAACTCTCATCCCCTCCCTCTTGCCAGCACAGCTCCTGACTCATTTCCTCAGGGTCAGTTCAAAACGGAACCTGTTCACTGCTGTTTTCACAGAAAACAACCAGTACCAGGATGTAGGGGGAGAGGGTTGGAAGAGGGCAACAGTACTGTCCAGGTTCCACCCAAACATAGGCAAGGTGGAGATTCACAGAATTCAAATGAAATGACTGGTGCATTCACAATGACAGTCTAACTAAAATGGGCTAGAAGGGATCTAGGTAGGATAAAGCCACTGGAGGCTTTACATGACATCTTAAGGGCCTGTGTCAGACCCAGAATAACCAACAGGAGAATGGAGAGGGCCAGGGAGGCAGTTTGATGGAAAGTTCACAATTCTCCCATGTTGGGAGGTGGGAAAGTCTAGAGGGCACCAAGAGCCTCACTCATTTTGGCAGAAAAACTTATTCTAGTGTTGGGAAGTCACAAAAATGCCATGGACACTGAGAAAGGCTACAAGGGGATGCACAGTTTCACAAAGCACGGTGATCACAGACCATAGTGGTGGGGATCATGCTACTGACAGAAACTACGAAATCCAAAAGTAGGGAGAGTGGCCTTGTAGGAAGTAACTCTGCACCAGTCACCCAAACTTGACCCCAGGTTAGACAACCTGGCAGAGTTTCACAAGCAGCTGACAACATTGGGGGTAGGAGATGTCACATAAAAATGACTTAAAACAAGCAGCTAGAAGAAGGGAATGGTAGGAAACCACTCCAGGGCTCTCAGGTATTGAGGTCAATACTGGGGAGCAGGTGGAGAGATGCACAAGAAACAGCACCAAAGAAGTTTCCTGTTCAGCAGTCATTTGATGATGGGAAAGATCCAGGAGGCAACTGAAGGGAGCAAAGATGGGTCCTGAAGGCGAGTCTCTACAGGCTGGATGAGAAGAAAGCGCATACACCTCGCACCAGTGACACAACACAACTGTGGACCCCAAATTGGGGAGGTGGTGGATGGGGTGGGTGTGTCACTGACTGAGGGTGTTGGAAGTAGCCATCACAGGGCTACAGGGAAATGCATTGCTGCTAGGTCACAGAGAGCTCCTTCCAGCCTGGATGGGAAGGCACAGTCTCACAGGGGAGGTCCATTGACGCCTGGGTGGTAGAAGGCACAGAGGTCCTCATATCGACAGTGGCCCTTTTTGGCAAAATGTCGGCAGACAGGGCGGTCAGATTTGTCTGTGAACAAGTGAAAATTGAACATTTAAAAATTTAAGCAAGAAAGAAAACAAATATAATGAAAAGCAGAGACAGGAGGAGGACAGATTTCCTACCCCTACCATTTCCAGGTATTTTTCCTGGGAGAAATAACATTCAGGTCTATTTCTGCTTCAAAAGCAAACAAGGAAAGCCCAGAGATGATCATGAATGTTCTGTTACTCTAGGAGTAACGGGCATAACAAAATGGACCTCACCTTCCATAACCTGGGGGTCATCCTTGGGCGGGCAGGTATTCTTGATAAGAGACCAGCTTTTGAGCCTTCGAGGGTTTCTCTGTTCTTTGTGAAAGCTTCCCCTGGTGGGACCCCCATGGCCTGGCCCCGGAAAAGGCGGTTCAGCATTGACTCCCCACCAACCACGACCATATGGGCTAGACCTGGGGCCAAGGCCTCCCCGTATTGGGCCTCTACCCCATGGAGGAGGTGGGAGACTCAGCAATGGTGGAATCAATGGTCCCCTTGATCCTGGAGGACCTCTGTGAAAAGCTGAAGAGAGAGAGAGAAAAAAACAAATAGAAAGGTGACCAATGGGCAGCTTGATCCTAATAAGCCCTGATTTTTAAAAAAATTTTTTATTGAAGGACAGCATACGTAAAGACATACCAGTTTTAAGTGCACAACCCAATTATCACAAAGTAGACACACTTGAGTTTCTGCCACCAGGTGATAAAGCCTTATTAGCACCTCAGTATATCCTCCCCTTGTGCCCCTTTTCCCACTTCCCACCTCCTCCCCAAAGGTAACCACTATCCTGACAGCATAGGTTAGTTTTTGCCTGTTTTTGAACTTCACAAAAAATGGAATCATACAGTCTGCATTCTTTTATGTCTGGCTCCTTTCGCACAACATCATGTTTGTGTGATTCATCCAGGTTGCCTGTAGAAGTAGTTCATTCATTTTCGTTGCAGTGTAGTATCCCATTGCATGCATACACAACAACTTATTTATCCATTCTACTGAAGATAGACATGTGGGTGGTATCCAGTTTGGGGCTATAACGAGAAATTCCACTATAAACATTTTTATACGTTACACATATGTATGCATTTCTGTTGAGTATATATGCAGTAGAGGCATTGCTGGGTCATAGAGTATATGTTATGCTCAAGTTTCATACATAATGCCAAACTTTTTTTTCTTTTTGGAGATGGAGTCTCGCTGTGTTGCCCAGGCTGGAGTACAGTGGCACGATCTTAGCTCACTGCAACCTCCGCCTCCCGGGTTCAAGCAATTCTCCTGCCCTAGCCTCCTGAGTAGCTGGGACTACAGGTGCACACTGCCACACCCAGCTGCTAGCTTTTTGTATTTTAGTAGAGATGGGGTTTCACCATGTTGCTCAGGCTCGTCTCAAACTGCTGAGCTCAGGCAGTCCACCCACCTCGGCCTCACAAAGTGCTAGGATTACAGGAGTGAGCACAAATTTTTTTCGAAGTGGTTGTACCAATTTGCACTCTCACCAGCAGTTGTCCTTTAGCCTTGACAACACTTGGTATTGTTTTTTAATTTTTGCCATTCTGGTGAGTGTGAAAAGTGGTGTTTTTATTTTTTTAATGAGAGATTGGGTTTTGCCACATTGCCCAGGCTGGTCTTGAACTCCTGGGCTCAAATGATCCTCCCACCTTGGTCTCCCAAAGTGCTGGGATTATAGGTATGAGTTATCATGTCTCATCTTGTTTTTTATTGTGGTAAAAAACATAAAATTTACCATCTTACCTGTCTTTAAGTGTATATATAGTTCAGTAGTGTTACATATATTCATAGTGTTGTGAAACAGATCTCCAAGTTTTTTATCTTGCAAAACTGAAACTCTGTACCCATTAAACAAAACTCCCCTTCTTCCATCTTCCTTCCCCCAGCCTCTAGTAACAACCACTCTACTGTTTCTTTGAATTTGACTTTATTTATTTTTATAATTTTTTTTGAGACAGAGTCTTGCTCTGCTGCCCAGGCTGGAGTGCAGTGGTGTTATCTTGGCTCACTGCAATCTCCGCTTCCCAGGTTCAAGGAATTCTTGTGCCTCAGCCACCTGAGTAGCTGTGATTACAGGCATGCACCACCATGCTGGGCTAATTTTTGTATTTTTAGTAGAGATGGGGTTTCGCCATGTTGGCCAGTTTGCTCTCAAACTCCTGACCTTCAGTGATCCGCCTACCTCACCCTCCCAAAGTGCTGGGATTACAGGTGTGAACCACCATGGCCTGTCCCTGAATTTGACTTCAGGCTCCTCAGATAAGTGGAATCATACACTGTGTCTTTACTTAACATAAAGTCCTCAAAGGTCATCCATGTTGTAGTACATGACAGCATTTTCTTCCATTATAAGGCTGAATAATATTCCATTGTATGAACTCACCACATTTTTTTCGTCAATGGACATGTGGGTTGCTGCTATGAACATGAGTCTGCAAATCTCAAGACCCTGCTTTCCATTTTTTTTTTTTGGACATATACCAGAAGCAGGAGTTCTGAGTAGTTCTAGTTTTAATTTTTTGTCATATGGTAGTTCTATTTTTAATTGTTTAAGAGGAACATCTTAGGCTGGGCGCGGTGGCTCACGCCTGTAATCCCAGCGCTTTGGGAGGCCGAGGCGGGTGGATCACGAGGTCAAGAGATTGAGACCATCCTGGTCAAAATGGTGAAACCCCGTCTCTACTAAAAATACAAAACATTAGCTGGGCATGGTGGCGCGTGCCTGTAGTCCGGGCTACTCGGGAGGCTGAGGCAGGAGAATTGCCTGAACCCAGGAGGCGGAGGTTGCAGTGAGCCAAGATCGCGCCATTGCACTCCAGCCTGGGTAACGAGCGAAACCCCAACTAAAAAAAAAAAAAAAAAAGAGGAACATCTTTATATTGTTTTCTATAGTAGTTTTACCATTTTAT
Organism: Sapajus apella; assembly: GCF_009761245.1. Lineage (NCBI taxonomy): Eukaryota > Metazoa > Chordata > Mammalia > Primates > Cebidae > Sapajus > Sapajus apella. The sequence goes on from NW_022437156.1 coordinate 670,256, forward strand.
AATCCCAGCAGCGGTACACAAGAGTTCTAATTTCTTTCTTTTTTTTTTTTTTTTTTTGAGACAGCGTTTCACTCTT
>NW_022437156.1:670731-682910 GCF_009761245.1 Sapajus apella
GGGTTTCACCATGTTGGTCAGGCTGGTCTTGAACTCCTGACCTCAGGTGATCCGCCCATCTTGGCCTCCAAAGTGCTTGGATTACAGGTGTGAGCCACCTCGCCTGGCCTATTGGTTATATTTGTTGCAAATATCTTCTACTGTATGGCTTCCTGTTAATTTCTTAATGGTGTCATTTAGCAAGTTTATATTTTCTAACAGTTCAATTTATTAATCTTTCCATTATGGTTAGTATGTATATGTGCATTTCTTGTCTGCATACTCTTAGAGCATGAAAATACATTTACTTTCTTTTTTCTTTCTTTTTTTTTTTTTTTAAAGATGGGGTTTCACCAAGTTGGCCAGGCTGGTCTTGAACTCCTGACCTCAGGTGATCCACCCACCTCGGCCTCCCAAAGTGCTAGGATTACAGGCATGAGCCACTGCACCCAGCCCATTTACTTTCTAGAATAATTGTTCTCTTACCTTTTATTTATTAATTTTTTTAGAGACGGAGTTTTGCTCTTGTTGCCCAGGCTGGAGTGCAAGTGGTGCAATCTTGGCTCACTGCAACCTCTGCCTCCCAGGTTCAAGCGATTCTCCTGCCTCAGCCTCCTGAGTAGCTGGCAATATGTGCCACCATGCCCGACTAATTTTGTACTTTTAGTAGAGACAGGGTTTCTCCATGTTGGTTGGGCTGGTCTCAAACTCCCAACCTCAGGTGATCTGCCCGCCTCGGCCTGCCAAAGTGCTGGGATTACAGGTGTGAGCCACCGCGCCTGGCCTCTCTTACCTTTTATACTTAAATCTACAGTCCATTTGAAATAGATCTTTGTGTACGATTATGAGTGCAAGGTGAAATTCCATTTTTTTTCACATGAATATCCAAATGATCCAGTATCATTTATTGAAAAGACCAACTTTTCAGTTCCATCTTCATCATAAAGGAAGTGTCCACACATGTATGGGTCTGTTCTTGGAGTCTTCAGGACACAGGTCCTGTTGACTTATGTCTATAATTGTGTCCAAACTACATCGTTGTAACTACTATAGCTTTATAGGCAGTCTTTTTTTCTTGTTGTTGTTTTTAGAGACAGGATCTCACTATGTAGCCCAGGCTGGCCTCAAACGATCCTCCCACTTCAGCCTCCTGAGTAGCTAGGACTACAGGCATGTGATACCATGCCCAGCTTAAAAATCTTGATATTCATAGCAAGCCTTCCCACTTCAAGATTGTCTTGACAGTCTCTCACCTTGATATTTTGCATTTCCCTATAAAAATGTGTGTTTCTACAAAAACACTGTAGATGTTCTGGCTTGGAATGCATGAAATCTGTACATCAGTTTGGGAAGAAGTGACATTTTTACAACATTGAGTTTTCCAATCAGCAAATATACAACTTCTGTCCATTCATTTAGGTATGGAATCCCTGATCTTTTGATTTTTAAGTCCTTTCTGGGTTTTATCCCCTCCCTTGCTCTCTTCTCCACGACCTAATACAAGGATCAGGGCCCCTTCCTCCTCACCTGACTTAGGGTCACCAGGTTTTCCATTGGCCATGGGGGGAGGGCCCAGAAGGCTGGGTGGTCCTAAGAGCAGACATGAAAATATGGTCATCAGAATTGATTAAGGGACTGATGATTCTGTTCTTAGGTGTTTTTCTTGTATTACTCATTTCTTAATTCAACTAGTAAAGTCAGGTATATTTTCAGCAGTCTTAGGAGTTCTCGCCCCATCTACCTGCGCTTTTTTCTGCAAAGCTGTTTCAGGGTTTGCAAAAAGTAGATATTCAATCAAAGGGAATAATGCAGGAAAAGATAAAACTTTTTCTTTTCCTCACCGTACCGTCGCTATCCAAAACAACCCAAGTGTCTCCAGACATAAACCAATCCCTCAACTGCTGGCCAGTCAATTCTCTTCTCCTTCCCCTTGGCCAGAGGACTAGTTCAGAGAAACCTGCACCTGCACCTTTTCAGTCAGTCTGGATACAAGCTGTCTTCCCAGTCATCACAATCTGCAACATCTCTACTGCCCCTTTCCCCTACTGTTCTGCGACTGCGCAAAAGAGCTCTTTATTCTCGCCACCCCCGCCTTCTCCAGAAAGGTTTGGGGCCAGTTTGAGGTTGATGGTTCCAGTAAGAGAACTCCTCGTTCAAGGCTCCATTTGGGACAGCCCCCTTCCATTCCTCCCCAGTGCGTGCGCCCTTCCTCCTTCCGTTACAGCCCCCTCCTTTGCACCTTAGCAGCCCCTAGCCCCTCGCCCAGACGGGCTGACAGGCATGTGCACATCCCTCCCCGACCCCTCACCGATGGGACTCCCATCCTCCTCATCTCCAGTCTCTTCCCGCTCGGGCAGTGGGGGCTGCTGCTGTGGTGGTGGCTGGTGCTGATTCTGCTTCTTTCGTTTCGGCATCGTGGCTGCGGCAATGGCTGCAGCGGGATTTGGAGGGCAGTGAGGAAGGGGCACATGGGGATTCTGTTTCCGCTTCCGGGGGGGCGGTGGGCAGCGAGGATGAGGCTCCCGCCATTCCACTTCCGGAAGGTTGCGGGGAACATCTGCAGCGCCCGCGTTCTGTAGTAAACTGCCTCCGTCCGTCTCTGCCAGGCATGGTGGCAACCTCACACCTTCCCTTTGCTGCATTTCTGTAACTGCTTTGAAAAAAATTCCTCTTTTCTTCCCTCGTTGGAAACCACCACAACCAGCTCCTCAGAGTGTGCCACAGAGTCAAGAGGCTCTCGGGCCAGAAGGCCTGAGAAGAGGACTGTCGCACCGTAAGATCGCCACATCCGGTCCCTGGTTACTATGGTAACAGCTGCAGGCACAACTTCGTGCCCTCTGACCTCCCTCCAAAGTCCTTGTCCTGCTTGGGTTTCCCTTCTTGTCCCCTTTTGCACTTATCTGTAAACCTGCTCCTTATCATCGTTCTCACAAGGAATTTGGGTCCCAGCAGGTCGGCACCCAGGACTCTTCAGACCGCCGCCCTCCCCTAAAGACCTCTGACCGTGCCCCCGGTGTAGCCCAGCAACCTGGCTTCCTATCCGGGACGCACAGTCTCGATTTTCCACGAAGGTCAAGCCCGAGGGTTGGATTTGTAGTCTCAGCGAGTCCACGCCCCGTCTCCCCTAGGTAGTAGGCCCCGCCCTCCACTCCACCGGCCCCTCCAGGTGAGTGGTAGCTTCTCCCGGGAGCGCAAGGTAGTGATGACACGCGTCCCCCCTTCTCCGAACGCGAGTTGGTAGCGTCCGTGACGGAGTTAGCCCGGTCCTCCCACGCGCGCCTCCTCCTTCGCCGCCGGGGCGCCCTGTCGGTGCCACTGGCTCTCACGTGCCAGTAGCCCACCCCGCATCATCCTCTCCCCTAGCTCCTGGAGGGAAGTGACTGTATATCTCCCTCGTTCGCCTTCCATCGCGGCCGCCGCGGCAATTCGGTCGGGCCCGCCCGCTGACGTCACCTGCTAGCTCCGCCTCCTCTAGGGTCCCGGGCCCCTGCGGCGGGGGCTGCCCCAGGGGGCAGTCAGTTGAGGCGGCGGGAGCTCGGCGGAGGGCGGGCCAGGTGACTGGTCCGGGCCATGCCGAGGAAGAAGCCGTTCAGCGTGAAGCAGAAGAAGAAGCAGTTGCAGGACAAGCGGGAGCGGAAGAGAGGTCAGTGCGGGAGCGGGAGGAGGGGGCGGGGCTCAGGCTCCCGCACATCTGGAAGGAGGGGTGTGCTCGCTGCACCTCTCGGGGGCGTGGGAGGGGATCGTGGGAGACCGCCGACCCTCGAGGCCTTTCGTGGAGGGGATTCCCCACCCCCCCCCACATCTGGAAGGGGTGGGGAAAGATGGAGAATTGGGGGAGGGGAATCCCTTCAGCTCGCACAGGGCACGGTCTGCACTGCTCCCTGGAGGAGTGACTCCCCCCCACGCACATCCAGGAGGGTCCCGAATAGGGTGGCTGGGAGGACGGAGCCTCCAAAGAAGTTGAGTGGGATGGAGAGTCAGGCCGATGGGGGAGAGGGTCTTACGGCGCGTGAGAGCTGGCCAGTCCTGGCGTCACCGGCCCCTCCCCGCAGGGCTTCAAGATGGGCTACGCTCCAGTTCCAACAGCCGCAGCGGGAGCCGGGAGCGGCGGGAGGAACAGACCGACACCTCGGACGGGGAGTCTGTGACCCATCATATCCGCAGGCTTAACCAGCAGCCTTCTCAGGGGCTGGGTCCGCGAGGCTACGACCCAAATCGGTGAGGATGGGAGGGGGCACTGGTTACCACTTTCCCGCCTACCCGGAAGTCAGAGCTTTGGGGGAAAGCGGGCTGCTACTGGTGAAGACGGTGGGCCTAGGATGCCGCAGTTCTCCGCTGGCCACTCGGCTCCCCAGAGCAGGCCACAATCTTCCTTTCCAGAGAGGCTGGAGATAATTTGTCTTTTAAAAGGAGGAGGCTGAATATTGCCTAAAAGAGGAACTTGGGGGAAGGCTGACTTGAGACAGGAGGCTTCGACAACTCTGGAGAGAATGCTTGGCGAAGTTGATTGTCCAAGAGGGGAGAAAATGGGAGTTTGTGGCCACAGGATTGCGCTGGATGTTTCGGTCCCTGTTCCCTTAGATACCGACTGCATTTTGAAAGAGACAGCAGGGAGGAGGTAGAAAGGAGAAAGAGAGCAGCCCGTGAGCAAGTTTTACAGCCGGTCAGTGCTGAAGTGTTGGAGCTGGACATCCGGGAGGTCTATCAGCCTGGCTCAGGTGAGTGAGAGCAAGACAAGCATGGGCTGGGAAGGAGTTTGGAAAGGTAAGAGCCGACTGTGAGGAAGGAGGGGTCTGGGATGTACTCTTGAATACTGAAAATTTCCTCACACTTGGACTTCTTCCTGATTTCCCAGTTCTGGACTTTCCTCGACGTCCTCCTTGGAGTTATGAGATGTCCAAGGAGCAACTAATGAGCCAAGAGGAACGGAGCTTCCAAGAGTATCTTGGGAAGATTCATGGGGCTTACTCCTCTGAGAAACTCAGCTACTTTGAGCACAATCTGGAGGTGACTTAGAGTAGGGACAGGAGTGGGCCATAGTGACCCATGGTCAAATTGGTTTGGGGTCAGGCAGAGAGAGACTCTGTGTTGAGGTTCTCTTCTGGATCTTGTTTTCTTAGACATGGAGGCAGCTGTGGCGGGTGTTAGAGATGTCTGACATTGTCCTGCTTATCACTGATATCCGACATCCAGTGAGTACAGCGATAAGGGCGGGCATGGGGGAGGAGGGACAAAGGGTTTTGGGGAGAAAAGGTCAGAGGCAAGAGTTGGAAGACAGGTATCCATCTTCCTGTCTTTCTAATCTCTACCTAGTGCTGATGTCTGCAGTTAGGAATTGAGTTTTTTATTCTCTCTTATCATAGCCTGTCATTCCTCCTTTGGCCAGTTCACTCTCTCTTCAAAACACCATGTCCTGTCTTTTAGCCCACAACAATTAGACGAACAGAAAATCCAAGTGTGGAGCTCAAGGGATTCTATGAATGCAGTTGGGGGCTTCCTCTTGCCCAGCCCAAAGATGCCCTTTCTTCCTTATCTCATTTCTTTAGCACAGCCGCATCAGTTGCTACTGAAGCTACCTGGAATGCTAGAGTAGTAGTAAGGCTGTAGACTGCTGCTGGACTGCCCTGTGTGAATCCTGGCTCCGCCACTTCACTCTTGTCCTCTAGTGGGAGAAAAAGAGGTCTGTGAGGACGTTTAGGTTGGAGCTCCTTAATGATATGTACACACATACTCACAAACACATATATGTGTTCATGTGCACATCAATATACACAGGCATGTTTGCACACATGTTCACAGTCACATTCTTAACACACAGACATGCACACATGGGCACGTACTTGCATGCATGCATATGTACACACTTACATAGTTGTATGCACACAAAAACAGACTAATTTCTACCCTAACCCCCATCCCTATTTCCGATCCCAGCCTTTACCTCAGTGTGCTAAGGGATGCTGTTTCCTTGTCTTGTTTTGGGTTTATTTCCATCTCTAATCATGACGTATAGGAAGCCTCCTGAGACTCAGAAGTATTACTAACCCCTGTTTTGTCTTCCTTGTTCAGTTTGGGTAGTTTATAGTTTTCAGCCCAGTATCTGCTACTGCCAGGGTCTTGTCTCTGAGCTATGCCTGCTGAGTGGGCAGCTGGAGGCAGAGAACTCTGGGTTGACCTCTCATCACTCCATTCTCTTACCAACCCTGTCCTAGGTTGTGAATTTCCCGCCAGCACTTTATGAGTACGTGACTGGAGAACTTGGCTTGGCCCTCGTGCTGGTTTTGAACAAGGTGGATCTGGCCCCGCCAGCTCTTGTGGTTGCCTGGAAGCACTATTTCCACCAACACTATCCCCAGCTCCATGTTGTCCTTTTCACCTCTTTCCCTCGGGACCCCCGCACTCCACAGGACCCTAGTAGTGGTGAGTGGGCAATGAGGAGGGCAGCTAGGGAGAGGTGAGTTGGCAGGGGACAAACGGGAGAGCAGAGAGGCATGTTGACAAGGGGGCACCTGGTCTTGGGCCTAAGGGTGGTGGGAGAGATGACAGACCTAAGCCTGTGTGCCAATCCTTTTGTACACTCTGATCTCAGTCTTGAAGAAGAGTCGGAGGCGGGGGAGAGGATGGACTCGGGCCCTGGGGCCAGAGCAGTTGCTGAGAGCCTGTGAAGCCATCACTGTGGGGAAAGGTATGTGGCCCTTAGAGGAGGGCTGTTGGGGACCATGTGTGAGACCCAAGACGCAGAATCATTTTGCTCACCTTTCCACCTCTATGGTGGATGTGTGCGAGAGGCCAGGGAAAGGGAAAGAATAAGGAGCAGATTGACTTGGTGGGATGAGAGGCAGCAGGTAGTTGGGAGCCTCAGTGGCTTGCTGCCTTCAGCCTTCCCAGTACTTTTCAGAAACTCAGACACAGATATGTGCATGATTTCAGGGAGGGTGGGGTCAAGTGACTGCTGGGAGAGTTCTCTGGCCTACTTTTGTTGAGGTTGGCACTGTACAACTCCAGAGGGTGCCATCTTACATCATCTGTGCAGGGCACAGTATGTGCCATCATACACAGCAGCCCTGGGGAGAACCTCCTTCATCTTCTCTTTCTTTGAGCAGTGGACTTGAGCAGCTGGCGGGAGAAGATTGCTCGGGATGTGGCTGGGGCCACCTGGGGTAATGGCTCTGGGGAGGAGGAGGAAGAAGAGGATGGGCCAGCAGTCCTGGTGGAGCAGCAGACTGATTCAGCGATGGAGCCAACTGGCCCAACCCGGGAGCGCTACAAGGATGGGGTGGTGACCATCGGTTGTGTGGGTAAGGAAGTGGCAGCTCATGCATGGTGGCCTCCAAGGAGGAACAGAGTTTTCATATTTGGAAAAGAGGGAGGGTGATCAGGTCTCATTAGGCCCCAGGGTGTCTGAGGGGTGATCTCTGCCAGTGGTCACAGGCAAGGCAGAAGAGGCATCCGCTGTAGTGGAAAGATCATGACAGCCTGAGTTAAATTCCACCTCTTCTCAGCTGTGAGGTCTTGAGCAAGTGATTTTGCTACTCTTGAGTCTTAGTTACTTTGATTTTTAAAATGAAGGCATTGATACCTGATTAAAAGAATGGATTAGGGCCATGGATGAGGGCTCATGCCTGTAGTCCCAGTGCTTTGGGAGGCTGAGGTGGGAGGATAGCTTGAGACCAGGAGCTCAAGACTAGACTGGGCAACATAGTAAAATCCCATCTTTACAAAAGATAAAAAAAAAAAAAAGTGAGGTGATGTGTGCCTATAGTCCCAACTACTTCGGAGGCTGAGGCAGGAGGATCACTTGAACCCAGGAGTTCAAGATTGCAGTGAACTATGATTGTGCCACTGTACTCCAGCCTGGCTGACAGAGTGAGACCCTGTCTTTTAAACAATGACAAAAAAAGAATGGTTGTGAAGAATGACAGGGATAGTATTGAGAGAGCCTAAGAATGCCTCACAAATAGTGGTAACAATAATAACAATTATTATTGTTAAAACTTAGTATCTATATAGTGCTTACTATGTACCAGGCACTGTTTTAAGTGGTTTATATATATTAACTGTTTGAATTGTAGTAATTAGTCTGTAGCACAGTGATCATCAAATCATAGTAGGAGCTCAGCAAGTATTAGTTTCCTTCTAGGTTTTAACCCTTTTAAGTTTGTTGTCAAGGAGAATCTCTCCTTAATTAAGGGCTTTATCTCAACTCACAGTGGAGAAAGAAAGGAATGTATGATTAGGACCCAAGGCCTGTTTTCATTTTGGGTAGGAGAGGTAAGAAGAGACCGTGGCCAGGTTGTGGTATCTGAGGTGATACTGGAACAAAAAAGGGCCCAACCCAGAAGAAACGGGAATGTGGAGTACGTAGTTGGGCTCCTTGGAAGTGCCCTGGCGTATCTCTCAGTGTCCTTTTTGTCTTTGGAAAAATCTGCCTTACTGCTGAGTGATTGCTCCTTGTTCCAGTCATTTCACCCAGGCTGTCCCTTACCTGACTTCTGATCCTAGGCTCCCCCTCACAAGGAGCCTCTGTTCCCTCTCTTGGCAGCCTCTGCTCTAGCTGGTCTCTATTCCGCATGGTGTGAGAGGGAGTGTGTTTGCTGTGGCACAGGTACCCCTGAGTTTGTATTTCCCTCCAGCTCTCATTCATTTAGCCGTTCAACAAATATGTACTGAACACTTACCAGGTGTCAGATATTCTAGGAATGGGACATACTGCTGTGAAAATGGCAAAAAGGTCTGTACATTTATGGAGCTTATTTTTTTGTGAGTAAATAGATTTTGTGATCGGAAATCATGTAGGGGCAGTGAAGAAAATAAAGCAATGAAAGGGGATACAGAGTGGCTGAGGGGAGAGGTGATCAGGGAAAACCTCCTTGAGGAGAGAACTGGATAATGAGATGAAGTGAGCCATTCAGAGCTATGGGGAAAGGATTTTGAGGTGGGAATGAGCTTGGAGATTCTGGGACCAGCAAGAGTGCCCAGGGGATTGGAGTATGGGAGGCCGGATAGAGTATTGGGGATGAGGTCATCAAGATCGCCAGGGCCCGCATCATGTAGAGTCCTGAGGCTGTGATAGGCATTTTGGATTTTATTCCAAGTCTCATGAGAAGCCAAGGGTAGGTTTTGAAAAGGGGAATGACAGGATCTGATTTTCTTTCTTAGCAGTTTACCTGCTAAGTAGAGAATAAATGATGGGGAGTGGGCAAGAAAGGGAGCAGAGAGAGCAGTCTGAGGCTATTTCAGTAGTCTAGGGGAGAAATAAGAGTTGCTAAGAGTAGGGTGCTAGAGCTGGAGGTGGTGAGACAGGACCAGAAGTGTGATGTATTTTGAAGGTAGAGAAAATGAGATCACTGATGGCTTGCAGTTGGCACATGAAAGTGAGGATAAAGAAGGACTTCCAGGTTTTTTTGTCTTAAGCAACTGCAAATACTGAGATGGGAAGACTAGGGGAGAAGCAGGTTTGAAGGCTTTGGGGAGGCGAAGGGAATCAGAAATTAAATTTTCGATTCTTTTTAAATATTCCTAGTGGAGATGTCAAATAGGCAGTGGGCAAGTAGTCAGAAGATTAGGGGAAAGAGGAGGACTGGAAATTTGAATTTGGGAAAGATTTAGATTTGGGGAGCCATTGATGGATATAAGTGATATTTAAAGCTATGGGATTAGGCTGAGTGCAGTGGCTTATGCCTATAATCCCAGCCCTTTGGAAAGCCAAGGCAGGTGGATCACTTGAGGCCAGGAGTTCGAGACCAGCCTGGCCAACATGGTGAAACTGTCTCTTCCAAAACAAAAAATTAGCTGGGTGTGGTGGTGCATGTCTGTAGTCCCAGCTACTTGGGAGGCTGAGGCACGAGAATTGCTTGAACCTGGGAGGCGGAGGTTACAGTGAGCTGAGATTGTGCCTCTGCACTCCAGCCTGGGTGACAGAGTGAGACTTTGTCTTAAAAAAAAAAAAAAAGGCCATGGGATTGGATGAGATGTAGGAGAGAAAGGAAACAGGTAGAGAAGAGGAGGTCAAGGACCGAGCTTCAGGACAAGCTGCATTTAGCTGGGCAAAGGAGAGTGAGAAGGAGGAAAACCAAGGGAGTGTCCCAGAAGTCAAATGAAGAAGGTGTTTGAAGAGGAAAGGAGGGATCAGCTGTGTCAGCTGTTGCCTACAGACCAAGTTAGAGAACAGAGACCTGCTCAGCGGGCTTGGTAATCTGAAGAGCAGTGGTTTCAGTGGGGTGGAGAAAGCCAAATTGGAGTAGGCCCATGAGAGGAGGTGCAACAACCTCATATAACGTTGTGTGAAAGGAGCCTGACACAATTGCGTACATACTGCACAATTTCAGTCGTATAAAGTTTGGAAGCTGCAAAATTAAGCTGCATTGTTGAGAGATACACGGGTCATAAACTAAAGAGAAACATAAGAAGTGGATTCCCGGGCCGGGTGCGGTGGCCCAAGCCTGTAATCCCAGCACTTTGGGAGGCCGAGGCGGGTGGATCACGAGGTCAAGAGATCGAGACCATCCTGGTCAACATGGTGAAACCCCGTCTCTAATAAAAATACAAAAAAATTAGCTGGGCATGGTGGCGCGTGCCTGTAGTCCCAGCTACTCAGGAGGCTGAGGCAGGAGAATTGCCTGAACCCAGGAGGCGGAGGTTGCGGTGAGCCGAGATCGCGCCATTGCACTCCAGCCTGGGTAACAAGAGCGAAACTCCGTTTCAAAAAAAAAAAAAAAAGAAGTGGATTCCCTTAAAAGGATGAAGTTCACATGTGTGGAGGGAGAGGATTACAATCAAGAAGGATGAACGGAGGTCGGGTGTGGTGGCTCATGCATGTAATCCCAGTACTTTGGGAGGCTGAGGCAGGTGCATTGCTTGAGGTCAGGAGTTTGACACCAGCCTGACCAACATGGCAAAACCCCACCTTTACAAAAAAATACAAAAAATTAGCTGGGCGTGGAGTTGCATGCCTGTGGTCCCTGCTACTCAGGAGTCTGAGGCACCAGAATCACTTGAACCTGGGAGGCTGCAGTTGGAGTGAGCCGACATTGCACCACTGGACTCCAGCCTGGGTGAGGGAGTGAGACTCTGTCTCAAAAAAACAAAAACAAAAAAAAAACAAGGACACATGGAATATGTTGTCACACATTGGTTGGTATGGGGTTCATTAGGCTGCATAGGTATGTTCTTTGCATTTTTGTATGTGTTACAATTTACAGTTACAAAGACAATAGTATGAAGAAGTAGTGAAAAAAAGTAGATGAGTCTTTTAAGGAGTTTTCTTGCAAAGTGGACAGAGAAATGGGTCTGGTGATTGTTGTTAAAGGAGAACTGTTTTCTCCCTCATTCCCTCCCTTCTTCCTAGATACTTCCATGTGTTGTAAAGGGGTGCAGTCAGCACAGAGGTACATCTTAGCCACAGTCAGTCGCCCAGGAGCAGGTGCTCAGTGGACAGAGTTGAATTTTACAGGGTTGGGATTTTGCCAGGTGGGTAAGATAGAGGGGAGAGGTGGGATTAGGGAGTTCCAGGTCTGTGAATGGGCCTGGCTATGGACCTGGATCATGAAATCTGAGTCAGTTAAGAAGAAAATTGAGGACATGAGTTGGGTATTGCATAGTGTTTCTCTGCTAAGGTCAGGGGTCAAAGACTTACTGGGATGGAGGAACCAGAATAAGTTTGCTGGAAAGATGGGTTGTCAGGGCAGAGAGGGGTGCTTGAAGTTGAGGCTTTGGAGCTGTGAAGTGACAGGATGCAGGTGTTACCATGGGAGTGGGCAGCTGAGGTGGGGTGAAGGAGATGCTCTGTGGAAGTGAGATGAAGGCACTGAAGTCAGCCAGAAGGAAGATGGTGGTGGTTGTGAGCAGAGTGGCATTGAGCCCCAAGGCCTTCAGTCTCCTTGGACAAGTCATAATAAGTTTTTTTTTTTTTTTTTTTTTGGGACGGAGTTTCGCTCTTGTTACCCAGGCTGGAGTGCAATGGCACGATCTCGGCTCACCGCAAACTCCGCCTCCTGGGTTCAGGCAATTCTCCTGCCTCAGCCTCCTGAGTAGCTGGGATTACAGACACGCGCCACCATGCCCAGCTAATTTTTTGTATTTTTAGTAGAGACGGGGTTTCACCGTGTTGACCAGGATGGTCTCGATCTGTTGACCTCATGATCCACCCGCCTCGGCCTCCCACAGTGCTGGGATTACAGGCTTGAGCCACCGCGCCCAGC
>NW_022437156.1:683010-696456 GCF_009761245.1 Sapajus apella
TCCCAGGTTCAAGCTATTCTCCTGCCTCAGCCTCTTGAGTAGCTGGGATTACAGGCACCTGCCACCACGCCCAGCTAATTTTTGTATTTTTAGTAGAGATGAGGTTTCACTGTGTTGACCAGGCTGGTCTCGAACTCCTGACCTTGTGATCTGCCTGCCTCAGCCTCCCAAAGTGCTGGGATTACAGACATGAGCCACCACGCTCGGCCTGATAATAATAATTATTATTTTTGAGATGGCATTTTGCTCTTGTTGCCCAGGCTGGAGTGCAATGGCATGATCCCGGCTCATTACAGGCTCTGCCTCCTGGGTTCAAGCGATTCTCCTATCTCAGCCTCTCAAGTAGCTGCAATTACAGACGCCTGCCACCATGCCCAGCTAATTTTTGTATTTTTAGTAGAGATGGGGTTTCACCTTGTTGCCCAGGCTGGTCTTGAACTCCTGACCTCAGGTAATCCACCCACCTCAGCCTCCCAAAGTGCTGAGATTACAGGCGTAAGCCACTGTGCCCAGCCAAGTCATTATTATTATTATGAGATGTGGCTCACTGGTACTGGGTACTACTGTACTGCAGGCACTGACCCATGCAAGTTTTATTGGTTATCGCATTTAATCCTGACCGCCCTGAAGTAGGAGGCGCACACACTGTAAAATGAAGAACCAGAGGCTCAGAAAGTTAATTGCCTTGATATCACAAAGCTAGTAAGTGAAGGGGCCAAGATTTAACCCTGGCAGCTCAGAGCGTGATTTGTATTCTGCAATACCATTTCCTTAATTTCTGAGCCTTAGTTCCCCTTTTACCTATAGGTATAGCACCAAGTCCCATCATAGAGAAAAGACCTGTTAAACATTAATTTTCCTTGCCTTCTTCAGGTTTCCCTAATGTGGGAAAGTCCTCGCTGATCAATGGGCTGGTGGGGCGGAAAGTTGTGAGTGTCTCCAGAACCCCGGGCCATACCCGATACTTTCAGACCTACTTTCTTACCCCATCCGTGAAGCTTTGTGACTGCCCGGGCCTCATCTTCCCATCTCTTCTGCCTAGGCAGTTGCAGGTATGACGGGGAGGGTGGGTAAGGGAAAGAGAAAAGGTGGGACATTGAGGAAGGTACTGAGTGCTCATTCCCCTCAGGTTCTGGCAGGGATCTACCCCATTGCCCAGATCCAAGAGCCCTATACCGCTGTGGGCTACCTGGCCTCCCGAATCCCCGTGCAGGCCCTGCTCCACCTGCGCCACCCAGAGGCTGAGGACCCCTCAATGGAACACCCCTGGTGTGCCTGGGACATCTGTGAAGGTGAGTTCCGTGTGCCTGGCTTCGCCCCACCTGGTTTCAGCTGCTCTTCCTTACCTGCCAACCTTCTGGCCTCGCCTTTTACCCTACCCTGTCTCCTTTCCTCTCCTCAGAGATTCTGCCATTGATGAAGCTGCTGTCCACTCACCCCTAGATTTTTGTTGCAAAGCCAGTAAGATCTCTGGCCTGGAATGTTTTGGGGAAAACTCGGAAGGACTGTGTTATGGGAGTGGGAGTATGATAACCGGTACCTGGTTAATGCCTTCCCTTTCCATCATTCTTTCCTCCCTCCAGCCTGGGCAGAGAAACGTGGTTACAAGACAGCCAAGGCAGCTCGGAATGATGTGTACAGAGCAGCCAATAGTCTCTTGCGGCTGGCAGTGGATGGCCGCCTCAGCCTGTGTTTTCATCCCCCAGGCTACAGTGAACAGAAAGGTCAGAGCCCAGATATTCTTCCCCAGTCCCCTCCTATGGTATAGGTAAAAGGGTGTGGGCTTTGTGGCCAGAGAGAGAGAGAGGGTCAAACCTGGATTCTGTACCTGTTGGCCAACTCTGTTACTTAACGTCTGAGATGATTTCCTGATCTACAAACTGAGGGTAATAATTGACCCTTAGCATGGTGATTGTAAAGATTGAAATTGATGTGCACAAAGATTCTGTTCAGCAATCTGCACATAGGAAGTTGAATGCATGGATGAATGAATGAATGCAAGCAGCTATAAAGATTATTGTTATTCCTACTCTTTGCCTCTTCCCCGTCTTTCTCTGGCTTTAGTTCTTTGCTCAAAACTCTCCTCCATTCTTTTCTTGTTTTGGTTCCCCAGGCACCTGGGAGTCCCATCCAGAGACCACGGAGCTGGTGGTTTTGCAGGGCAGGGTGGGGCCAGCAGGTGACGAGGAGGAGGAGGAAGAGGAAGAGCTGAGCAGCTCCTGTGAGGAGGAGGGAGAGGAGGACCGGGATGCGGATGAGGAGGGAGAAGGGGATGAGGACACCCCAACCTCAGCTCCAGGGTCCAGCCTGGCTGGCCGAAACCCTTATGCCCTGCTGGGTGAGGATGAGTGCTGAGTTCCTCACCCAGTGCCATCTTCCCACCCAATATCTTTGCTTTTGGACTGACCTGGGGGTAACTCCCCTCTGCTGCCCCAATTGTGAATAAAGATTGTTTGCTTTGTAGCCCCTTCCCCAGATGAACTGAGGTGAGAGCGGCTGTTCCAGGCTAACAGCTGTGGGAGGCTTCTCTCCTCTTCTCCCTTCTTTTTTCATGCATTCTCTTTACAAGGGAAAGTTCTCTTAGGAGTTTATTTACTAGGTTCTCAGTCTCTGAAACCTGCTTCCTCTACCCACTCTCCCACTCTGCACCTTAGGAATCCCATTATCTACATGGGGAGGGGAGATCTAACTCCAGTTCTCTTTTGGAGTTTGTTCCATTCTCTGATTTGAGCAGCAGCCCCGTGTGCCCCCTGCTGCCAGACCTGGTCATTCCAGGAGCTTCTGTGAGAAGGAACATTAAGAGAGGAGGTGTCCCAAGCTGATGTCTCTAAGTGAGATTTTTACAGGAATTGTTCAAATTCAGCAAATATTTATTGAGGGTCTATTGTGTGTATTGACCTGTGCAAAACATCAAGCATATAAGGATGTACCACCAGAGCCTGACCTAAATTTGCAGCCTGGCCATGATCAAAACCCCATCTTCAGGCACCCAAGGTTTTTGATTAAGAAGGGTGAATGATGTTCTCCAAATCCTGGGGGTTTATGCAGTAGAATTCTAGGACTTCGTGTTAATATAAATTTTTAGTCAGGGCAAAACACTTGTGAATATGTTGATTAAATGTGTACGAGTAGAGTTTTAATTACTGGAGAACACTAGCGTGCACATTTATGATTTGATCAGAACAGGCCTTTAAGTACAGTGTTAAGTTTCATTATTTAAGAGCCTGGCAACTATGAGTATGTGAGGTACATAGAGGTGGGCACAGAACCAGCCTTCTGAATTCCATTTTCTCTGATTTGGGGTGGAACAAAGATGACCCAGTACAGGGTTTGAGCTAGAAGCTAGCTCAATGGCCAGAATCATTTTAGGATTTCATCTCAGCATTGTAGCAGAGATCAGTTCTCTCATGAATTGGGGCACCTTAGGCCTTGCTGTACATTCCTTTGTTAAGCCAGCAGCTTGACTCCTAGATTTAATTCTTTGAGAGATGGGAGAATGAGCTAGCTTTGTTTTACTGACTGCCAGTGTTGTCTGGGTTGGATGATAGCAAAAAGCGTAGTTTGCTAGCTTGACCACTAGATGGAGGAGTGAGAAGTATCAGACTCCTCTGCTCTAAAGCATCCCTTTCAGGATCGGAGTCACTGGGCAGTTCTCTAACGCGGGCAGAGAGGTCCTGTTAACCAAGGAGCAAAGGAAAGTATGTTTAAAGAAGCTTCGAAAAAGATTAAAAAAAAAAAAGAGGCTGAGGTGTTTGCCCATATATTCCTTTAGGCTTATCTCCTTTGGTTCCGGTGAGGACATAAGCCCTGGAATTCACTCCAGTGCAAAGTTTAAATACTAGCAGCATGTGAATGTTTGAAGGTTTCCCAAAATGTGCTAGAAGAGAGAAGAGGTCCCAGCTGAGAGGAAAATCCACCTGTCTTCCTTCTGAGGCTCTTTAGCCTCACTGATGGAAAAGGGGCCCAAGCTAAGCTTACTTTGAGGGCTCATGATGTTCACAGATGCTCAGGGGACTTCTCTTCTGCAGGAGGTGGGGGGAGAACGTTGGATTCATTTCCTTAAAATGTGGAGAGAAAGGAGAAAAGTCAGAATTCTGTTTGTACCTCTGTTTCTTGCACCGCTTCTCTTCGCTTGTTTTTATCTTTTTCCACCTGAAGAGTTTCATCGGGCATTTGGGGGAGTCTAGGGGTGGGGATGAAGAGTTAACTGGGAGCTGAGCTAGACAGGCAGCTGAGTAGGGGGGATTTTTATGCTGAAGACTTGGCAGGAGGCAACTCTGACATCCCCACTGGACTAGACTATAAAACCTCTTCCCAGGCCTCTTATCAGTCACTTGCTGACTCTATAGGGTAATAGCCACAGGAAAATAACTGAGGGGCCTGCAGATCAGGATGAATAGGGCCCCAACACCAGTGCCTGAGGCTGAGGTTAGAACTGACTGCAAAGACACAGGAAACCAAGGGCCCAGTCTCCCTTCCACGCTGAAATACCCCTCACACCCTCTTGTCTGGGTCACGTCTCTATTATGTGAACACTTGATCTTGGAGGTCTGGGGCTCTGGCACCTTCCATAGCTGATTAGTTTCTTGATGGAGAAAAACCAGAGATGCTCTCATCCGTGCTGGAATTTAATTTAGAAGTCAACTTCCAAGCTTCCCTTTTTCCAGACAGGATTCTAGTCCTGGTTCTGGAACAAGGTAACTGTGTGGTCCAGGATGGTTCAATTATCTGGGTCTTTGTTCATTTCTTATAATCATTGATGCAGTCAACAAAAATTGGTTGAAAACAATATATACCATGGCCAGGCAGGTTGGCTTACACCTGTAATCCCAGCACTTTGGGAGGCCCAGGTGGGCTGGTCACCTGAGGTCGGGAGTTCGAGACCAGCCTCGCCAGCATGGTGAAACCCCATTTTTACTTAAAAAATTACAAATATTAACCGGGTTTGTTGGCACATTCCTGTAATCCCAGTTACTTGGGAAGCTGAGGCAGGAGAATTGCTTGAACCCGGGAGGCAGAGGCTGCAGTGAGCAGAGATTGTGCCATTGCACTCCAGCCTGGGTGCAACGGAGCAGGACTCCCTCTCAAACAAACAAACAATACATGCCAGACATATCTCCCTGAGTTCTGAGACAATAACCAAAATTTAATAAGGCAAGATCTTACCCTCAAGGAATAGACGGTAGGAATAGAATAATATAATAGTTCTATAGCAGTGTGTAAGCTATAAAAGCATTATTTTATGTATATCTATTCAACTGTCAAAACTAAATAAGGTGGTTAGTACGATAATTATCCCAACGATTCATTCACTCATAGAACATTTGTTGAGCTATTACTATCTGCCATTACTTCCAAGTGGTAAGTGAGATAGAAGTGGTTCTTTGTGGAGCTCACAGTTTATTGGAGAATAGAAACAATTATAAAAATAAGTGTGATAAGTTCTGGGAGAAGGTTGGTACAGGATCCTGTGGGGTAGTGGTGGCTCCATATAGGAGGGATCTTGGGATATTGATCAGAGAGAAGTGGGGAACAGGGTTAGAAGCTGCATTAGTAAATTAAGTTATGTCAGACTGCCAAAAAAAATAATAGTAATAATAAGCAGTAGTCTATGGTAAAGAATTGCTACAGGAACAGCTAGTAGGTGCAGTTAAGCTGGTCTTGGTGAATCAGGGGAATCCTCCTAGAGGAACAGATGTCCATGCTGAGGCCTAAAGACTGGGCAGGAGGCCGGGCGCGGTGGCTCACGCCTGTAATCCCAGCACTTTGGGAGGCGGAGGTGGGTGGATCACCTGAGGTCGGGAGTTCGAGACCAGCCTGACCAACATGGAGAAACTCCATTAAAAAAAAAAAAAAAAAAAGACTGGGCAGGAGTTAGTCAGACAGAAAGGGGAATAGCATTCCAGGCAGAGGAGACAGCAGATGTCAAGGAACATGACAACTTTGGAAGATTGTAACTTGTTCAGGGGCAGAGGGTGCAAAGGAAAAATGAGGAAAAGTGAAGCTGGAGAGGTGGGCTTGGTCCAGCTCTTGCTGGGCTTTGTCAGCTGTGTTAAAGATTAGACTTTATCCAGAGGGACATTGAAGTTTAAGCCTAAGACTGAAAAGGTGAGAATTGTGCCTTAGAAAGATCACTATAGTTGCAGTGTGGAGACTGGTTTGGAAAGGGGAGAAATCAGAGGCTTTTGCAGCCATCGCAGGGAGAGAGAATGGACACCAGAATTAGAGTAATGGAAGATGGAAAGAAGAGAAATCGTTTTATGGGTTGCTTAGGAGTTAGAATTGGGATTCTATCTTGGGATTGTTTCGCTGTGTAGGGGAGAGGGATAAGTCAAGAGTATACATCCTGTTTCTCACTTGGCAACTGGGTGGGTCATGGGTCTGTTTCCTGAGACAGTTGTCTACAGCCATACCACCGTGAGCACCCTGGATCTCATCTGAGACAGTTTATGCAAATGGAGCTTGGGGAAAGAGAGGTCGTGGCTGGAGACAGAGATTTAGGCATCATCAACATATAGGTGTGGGGAGCAGAGAAGGCTGAGGAAGAAAGCAGGAAACATAAAAAGGAGAGAAGGGAAAGGAGCCAATGAGACAGGAAAAACCTAGTAACATGGTGTGATGAAGCTAGGGGAGGAAGGAAGGAAGGGCGGTGCGGCATGCTGCTGATGTAAGGTGGTGGCGTCGAGAATGAAGACTATCCACCAGCAACGAGAGGGGCCTCCATGGTGTTGGTGGGAGCAGTTTCTTTGGAGAGGTAGAATCAGAGGCCCCAGCTGTCAGAGGGCTAAGGAATAATTTGGAGGAAAAGAGTAAAGGCAGTGGAGTCGAGGAGGGAATTTTCAAGTTGTTTGGCAGTGATTGCAATGAAAGAAAAAATGGAAGGAGCAGCCTATAGGCAATTGAGAAACTTTTTGAGTTTGGAGCCTGTTAACATGATGTTAGGAAGAAAGATCAAGTGGAGGGGAAGGGTGAGAATGCAGGAAGGTGGGGCTTAGCGACGGAACAAGCCTTGGGGACCTGTGGGCGTAGTACTGAGAATCCCGGTGAGGGGAGTGCCCTCAGGCAGGCGCCAGTGGCGTCTGTCATTATAGGAGGGAACAGCGCTGACATTCAGCTGGCTCGCACTGGTACGGCTCAACCAGTTGTTAAAACACGTCTGTTCCAGTGTCAGTAGTATACGAGTAACTGCAAAAAGCAGTAAAAATTATGAATTCTAATACAAACTCAGTTCAAGCTAATTAAGAGATCGCAACAGCCATTGGTAAATGGACTTCTCGCGGCATTTGAGAAACTTTGCAACGCCATCTGCCGGTGCCGTCGCATCACTGCAGGCTGAGAGGCTGCTTTGCACCTTCATCATGAAGCACTCTTTGAAATTGCCTGTTTAAATTACCTTGGAATCATGGAGTTGCTACTGCTTCTGAATAGTTTAGCTTCTACTTTGATTTTATTGTTAGTGCATTGTCGTTCTTGTAACAAGTTTCAGTGTTTTAATATTTACAAATTCTATAATTTTTAATATTAAAGCCAAACTTGAATGAAGAGTCAACAGTTTGGATATGTTTCTTTACGTGCCTTTGAAATACCACAAATGAGAATCTTTCCATTCCTCAGGAGAACAAAGAAGAAATATTGGCTGGGCCTGGTGGCTCATGCCTGTAATCCCAGCACTTTGGGAGGCCGAGGTGGGTGGATCACGAGATCAAGAGATGGAGACCATCCTGGCTAACACGGTGAAACCCCATCTCTACTAAAAATTCAAAAAATTAGCCAGGCATGGTATCACGTGCCTGTTGTCCCAGCTACTTGGGAGGCTGAGGCAGGAGAATCCCTTGAACCCAGGAGTTGAAGGTTGCAGTGAGCTGAGATCACGCCACTGCACTCCAGCCTGGAGGACAGAGTGAGACTCTGTCTCAAAAAGAGAAGAAGAAGAAGAAATATTAATGAGCTGCAGTGCAGCCTGGAATGTTAGATTCTGTTACTGTGTAAAAATCAGAATAATATGGAAATTGTTTCCAACTTTTTGTTTTGAAAAATTTCTAACATAGAAAACAATAAACACCCAAATACTCAAAGATTCAACAAATTCTACATTTTGCCACATTTGCTTTACTAGTTTTCACCAGCTTCTGTATTCATCGATTTTTCTATCTACTTATCCATTTTTTTGTTGTTACCCTTTATTATTATTATTATTATTTTTTTTTTTGAGTCGGAGTTTCGCTCTTGTTACCCAGGCTGGAGTGCAATGGCGCTATCTTGGCTCACTGCAACCTCCGCCTCCTGGGTTCAGGCAATTCTCCTGCCTCAGCCTCCTGAGTAGCTGGGATTACAGGCATGCGCCACCATGCCCAGCTAATGTTTTGTATTTTTAGTAGAGACGGGGTTTCACCATGTTGACCAGGATGGTCTCGATCCCTTGACCTTGTGATCCACCCGCCTCGGCCTCCCAAAGTGCTGGGATTACAGGCGTGAGCCACCGCGCCGGGCCTACCCTTTATTTTTTAAAATTTTAATCTTTAATTGTAAATTGGCAGATTATAGTTGTATATATTTATGGGGTACAAAGTAATGTTATGATTCATGAATACACCACAGGATGATTAAATCAAGCTAATTAACATCATTTTTAAATACTTTTTTTTGTGGTGAGAATGTTTGAAATTTACTTTCTACATTCAGATAGTGGAGGGAAAACATTTAAAAGTGTAAGAAAGAAAATTGCTCTCAACACTTTTGAAATGTACAGGGTTTACTATATTCACTTTGCTGTGCAATATATCTCAAGAAAATAAGAAAATAAGAAAAGCTTATTGTTCAAGTCTAATGAAGCTTTGTACCCTTGACCATCATATCTCCATTTCCTCCAAGCCAGTCCCTGGTAACCACTATTCTACTCTCTCCTTTGAGTTTTGCGATAACACACAGTATTTGTCTTTCCATGCCTGGCTTATTTCACTTAGTGTAATGTTCTCCAATTCCATTAACGCTGTCTCAAGTGACAAAATTTTTTTTAAAGGCTGAACAGCATCCCACAGTATATATACACCATATTTTCTTTATCCATTCACCTGCTGATGAACACTCGGTTTGACTATATAACTTGACTGTTGTTAATAGTGCTGCAGTGAACATGGGAGTGCAGGTATCTCTCCGACATACTGATTTCAAATCTCTTTAGTAAATACCCAGAAGTCAGATTGCTGGATCATATGGTAATTCTTTTTTTAGTTTTTTGAGAAACCTCCATACAGTTTCCCATAATAGCTGTACTAATTTACATTTCTACAAACAGTATACAAGGGTTCTCTTTTCTCAACCATTTAAACTTTTTTTTTTAAGATGGAGTCTTGTTCTGTCACCCAGACTGGAGTGCAGTGGTGCAATCTCCACCTCCGCCTCCTGGGTTCAAGTGATTCTCCCGCCTCAGACTTCTGAGTAGCTGGGACTACAGGTGTGTGCCACCATGCCTGGCTAATTTTTGTATTTTTAGTAGAGATGGGGTCTCACCATGTTGGCCAGGCTGGTCTCAAACCCCTGACCTCAGGTGATCTGCCTGCCTTGGCCTCCCAAAGTGCTGGGATTACAGACGTGAGCCACTGCACCCGGCCCTGAACTATTTGAAAGTTACAGACATCAGCCAGACACGGTGGCTCACATCTGTAATTCCAGTACTTTGGGAGGCCAAGGTAGGCATATCACTTGAGGCCAGGAGTTTGAGACCATTCTGGCTAATGTGGCGAAACCCCGTCTCTACTAAAAACACAAAAATTAGCCAGGCATGGTGGTACATGCCTGTGATCCCAGTTACTCAGGAGACTGAGGTGGAAGAATTGCTTGAGCCTGGAAGGCAGAGGTTGCAGTGAGCTGTGATTGTGCCATTGCACTCTAGCCTGGGCAACAAAGTGAGACTCCATCTAAAAAAAAAACACAAAAAAACAAAAGAAAGTTGCAAACATCATGTCCATTCACCCCTAAATACTTCATATACATCTTTTACACAATCACAATAGAATTATCATGTTTAATGAGTTAATAATTTTGAATATCATCTAGCATTAAACTCCTCCAATTTGAATGCCTTTTATAGCATTTAATTTTTCCTAGCTTTATTTAAGTATAATTACCAAATAAAAGTTGTATATATTTATGGTGTATAGCATGTTTTACTATATAGCTTTTAAAAAACTCCCAAAACAGGAACGAATCAAGTTTCAACATTGCATTTGTTGTGTCCTTTCTTGCCTCTTTCTTTTTAATCTACGATCATCCAGTTTCTTTCTTCTTGGCATTGGATTGTTAAGGAGACTAGGGCAGTTGTCTTTTAGACTGTTCAATTTTAGATTTGTCTTACTGTTTCTTTGATGTCACTTAATGTGTTCATCTATCTCCCTGTATTTTGTGGGTTTTTCCCCCCAACTTCTTGGTTAGATTTCAGGTTACCCAATCTTGGGACTAATTCTTCAAACATGCTATATATGTCACATTGCCTCACATCAGAAGGCATATACTATGAAGTCATCACACAAGCAGTGATGCTAAGTATGATAGCTTGGCTAAGGTGAACACTGTCAGATCTTTTTTATAAAGGTTATGTTTTCCTCTTTGCAATTAGCAAGTCATCTGCATGGTTCTTTGACACTGTATGTATATGCTAAAATAATTTCTCTTCATTATCACCATCTATAGTGATTTTTGCTTACATTGGTTATTTCATCAGAAGTTACAAAGGGTACTTTTCTAATTCTCCCACTTCTACATTTATAAGGGCATAATTACCTAAGAAGGAGTTTTCCCTCACCAACTTGGAAAAGTAGGGCCCTTCTTGAACTCCTGACCTCAGGTGATCTGCCTGCCTCGTCCTCCCAAAGTGCTGGGATTATTATAGGCGTGAGCCACAGTGCCCAGCCAAAGTAGGGTCCTTCTAAAAGGCAAGGCAAATGCTTAATTATTTCCCTTTACCAATTTTCAGAATAAGGTGTTGGTATGATATTAATCTACAAAAGTAGGAAATTTCTTTTTTTCTTTTTTTTTTTTTTTTTGAGACGGAGTTTCACTCATGTTACCCAGGCTGGAGTGCAATGGCGCGATCTCGGCTCACCGCAACCTCCGCCTCCTGGGTTCAGGCAATTCTCCTGCCTCAGCCTCCTGAGTAGCTAGGATTACAGGCACGCGCCACCACACCCAGCTAATTTTTTGTATTTTTAGTAGAGACGGGGTTTCACCATGTTGGCCAGGATGGTCTCGATCTCTTGACCTCGTGATCCACCCCCCTCGGCCTCCCAAAGTGCTGGGATTACAGGCTTGAGCCACCGCGCCCGGCCCATTTCTTTTATTTTTTGAGACGGGAGCACATTCTGTTGCCCAGGCTGGAGTGCGGTGGCACAATTACCACTCACTGTAGCCACAACCTGCTGGGCCAAGTGATCCACCTCAGTCTCCTGAGTAGCTGGGAACACAGGTGCATGCCACCACACCCAGATAATTATTTTTTTTGAGACGGAGTCTCGCCCTGTCACCCAGGCTGGAGTGAAACAGTGCAATCTCGGCTCACTGCAAACTCCGCCTCCCAGGTTCAAGCAATTTTCCTGCCTCAGCCTCCCAAGTAGCTTCGATTACAGGCGCCTGCCCCCACACCTGGCTAATGTTTTGTATCTTCAGTAGAGATGGAGTTTCACCATGTTGGCAAGGCTAGTCTTGAACTCCTGACCTCAGGTGATCCACCCACCTCGGTCTCCCAAATTGCTGGGATTACAGGTGTGAGCCACCGTGCCTAGCCAGGTAAGTTTTGTGTTTTATGTAGAGATGGGGTTTTTCCAAGTTGCCTGGGCTCAAGCGATCCGCCTGCCTTGGCCTCCCAAAGTGCTAGGACTAGAGGTATGAGCCACTATGCCTGGCCTCCGTGTAATATTTCACAATTGATTGTAGTTATTATTCTTTTTGTGCTCGAACTGGACCTTATGTGTTCAGTGGGAGCCCTGGCAAGCTAACGCCTACATCCTTTCTGACATGCCCCAAAAGTTCTGTGAGCACTTGCTTGCTTTTGACACAAGTTGCCCCAGGCTCAATTTTTACTTTGCCAGCTCCAGATGTGGACTCAGCCATTTTTCTTTTCTTTTCTTTTTTTTTTTGAGACAGAGTCTTGCTCTGTCACCCAGGTTGAAGTGCAGTGGTGTCATCTCAGCTCACTGCAACCTCTGCTTCTGGGGTTCAAGCAATCAGGCCCACCTCAGCCTCCTGAGTAACTAGGACTACAGGCATTGCCACTATGCCTGGCTAATTTTTGTATTTTTAGTAGAGATGGGGTTTCACTATGTCGGCCAGGCTGGTTTTGAACTCTTGGCCTCAAGTGATCTGCCCGCCTTGGCCTCCCAAATTGCTGGGATTACAGGCATGAACCACTACACTTGGCCAAGATCAGCCATCTTTCTAAGGAACATTGATTTGTTTTAGTAAAGAATGATCTTTAGTAACTACTTTTGGGCTGAAGCAGTCCTCCCACCTCAGCCTTCTAGAGTGCGGGGATTACAGACTTGAGCCACCACACCCGGCCTGTCCTACCGGGCCCAGCCAGACCCATTCTCTTGTTGGGCTTATGACTTTAGTGCTGGGACAGCTCATTGCTACAGAGGTATCATTGCTTTAAGTCACATTTAGGGTTTAAAAATATCATGGCTCTTTTCCTGCTGCCGACGGGTCATGTGAAGGCCGAGGCTTGGGTACGTTCAAGATTCGGCTTCACCTGTAACCCACCGCCATGGTCAAGGAAGGTATTGCTGCTGGAGATGTCATGGACGTTAATACTGCTTTACAAGAGGTGCTAAAGACGGCCCTCATCCACGATGGCCTAGCACGTGGAATTCGCGAAGCTGCCAAAGCCTTAGAAAAGCGCCAAGCCCATCTTTGTGTGCCTGCATCCAACTGTGACGAGCCTATGAATGTCAAGTTGGTGGAGGCCCTTTGTGCTGAACACCAAATTAACCTAATTAAGGGTGATGACAACAAGAAACTCGGGGAGTGGGACGGCCTCTGTAAAACTGACAGCAGGAAACCCATAAAGTGGTTGGTTGCAGGTGTGTAGCAGTTAAGGACTACAGCAAGGAGTCTCAGGCCAAGGACGTCATTGAAGAGTCCTTCAAACGCAAGAAATGAAGAGATCAATCTTTGGTTCACAAAAAAAATATATGAATACCAATTCATATTTGTACTTTCAATTTAAATTGTACATTATAGGTTTTTTTCCTCTTCTTTGATTTTGTATTTGTATATATTTTATCAGGGCAACTGAAAGTCTTGGTTCTTTTTTTTTTTTTTTAAGACAGGGTTTCACCATGTTGGTCAGGCTGGTCTTGAACTCCCAACCTCAGGTGATCCGTCCGTCTTGGCCTCCAAAGTGCTTGGATTACAGGCATGAGCCACCACGCCCAGCTGAGTCTTGGTTCTTCA
>NW_022437156.1:696556-698325 GCF_009761245.1 Sapajus apella
GCCTGCACCTGGCTATCATTGAGTCTCTTTTTTTTTTTTTTTTTTTTGGAGACGGAGTTTTGCTCTTGTTACCCAGGCTGGAGTGCAATGGCGTGATCTCGGCTCACCGCAACCTCCGCCTCCTGGGTTCAAGCAATTCTCCTGCCTCAGCCTCCTGAGTAGCTGGGACTACAGGCACACACCACCAGGCCGAGCTAATTTTTTGTAGTTTTAGTAGAGACGGGGTTTCACCATGTTGACCAGAATGGTCTAGATCTCTTGACCTCGTGATCCACCCGCCTCGGCCTCCCACAGTGCTGGGATTACAGGCGTGAGCCACCGCGCCCAGCCTGGTTCTTCACACTCTTAATATATTTACCTATTTGTCTATCCTACAATATACATAAAATTTTTTCAAAATTGTAATGGGCTGGGCGCAGTGGCTCACACCTGTAACCCCAGTAGTTCCAGACCAGCCTGGCCAATATGGTGAAACCCCGTCTCTAATCAAAATACAAAAATTAGCCGGGTGTGGTGGTGGGCATCTCTAATCCCAGCTACTAGGGAGGCTGAGGCAGGAGAATCACTTGAACCTGATTGGTGGAGGTTGCAGTGAGCCAAGATTGCACCACTGCACTCCAGTCTAGGCGACAGAGTGAGACTCCATCTCCAGAAAAAAAACATTTGCTGGCTATGGTGTATGCACCTGTAGTCCCAGCTACTTGGGAAGCTGAAGTGGGTGGATCACTTGAGCCCAGGAGATCCAATTGGTTGAAGGACTGAATTGAACAAAAGGCTGTTCTCCCTTTTGTTCTCGTCAGAATTTTTCAGTGCACCATCTTTGGACTTGAACTTCAATTCTTTCCTATGTCTCCAGCCTGTCGGGCTCTCCTTTCAGACTTTGGACTCACCAATCCTCCAAAATTTTGTGAGCAAATTTCTAAAAATAAATCACACACTCTCTCTGCAAGTATGTATGTATGTGTATTACATTTCTCTGGAGAACCCTAATTCACAAAGCAAAAATGCCCTCTATGGTGGAGTGCAGTGGCTCACACCTGTGATCCTAGCATTTTGGGAGGCTTAGGTGGGTGGATCACCTGAGGTCAGGAGTTCAAGACCAGCCAGGCCAACATGGTGAAACCCTGTCTCTACTGAAAAACAAACAAACAAAAAAAACCACAAAAATTGGCTGGGTGTGGTGGTGGACGCCTATAATCCCAGCTACTCCGGAGGCTGAGACAGGAGAACTGCTTGAACCCAGGGGGCTGGAGGGTGCAGTAAGTCAAAACTGTGCCACTTCACTCCAGCCTGGGTGAAAGAGTAAAACTCTATTTTAAAAAGAAAACCAAAAACAAAAATGCCCCCAATCACATCCAGAGATAACCATTGTTAACTGTTTTTTTTCCTTATTCCTGTATTCTCTCCCCACTTTTTCTTTTTTATATATCAGTGAAGATGGATGGAGGGGAAGATAGAAAAAAAAGATTCTTCCAGGGCTGGGCACGGTGGCTCATGCCTATAATCCCGGCACTTTGGGAGGCCGAGGCAGGTGGATCACGAGGTCAAGACATCGAGACCATCCTGGTCAACATGGTGAAACCCCATCTCTACTAAAAACACAAAAATTAGCTGGGCATGGTGGCGCGTGCCTGTAGTCCCAGCTACTCGGGAGGCTGAGGCAGGAGAATTGCTTGAATCCAGGAGGCGGAGGTTGCGGTGAGCCAAGATCGTGCCATTGCCCTCCAGCCTGGGTAACAAGAGTGAAACTTCGTCTCAAAAAAAAAAAA